>NC_081412.1:434451639-434755275 GCF_030272615.1 Cryptomeria japonica | reverse complement strand
TACCACCCATTAAATTAACATATATGAGGCATATTTCTTCACACCTATTTTTCTTTCTTTGAAACGAAGTGATAAACCACACTGTCTCAAAGAGGGGCAAATGTAGTCACATAAATCTATCCATTTAATTAAATGAATATTTTCTATTTATTTGATTAAAAACCCACTAGCCATCAGTTAATTAAATTAAAATTTAATTAATTCTTATTCAAATGTTCTCCTATTAATTAAATAAATTATTCAATTTATTTTAATTAATTCATTAAACCAAATTCACAATCAATTAAATGAATAAATCCTATTTATTTAATTTAATCCCCTTTCTTCTTTTAAATAAATAAATTAAAAACATTTATTTAAATCATTTAACCCCCCCACTTGCATTCTCCTACAAATGCAAGTTGCACATATTTGTTGAAATAAATGAATTTTATTTTAATAAAAATCCTATTTTCCCTCACCCACCAAATCCATTTGCAATCCTAAAACCCCTTCTAGACCCTTCTAACCACTTTCTTATCATTCCTAATTAGCCTAATCCATCCCCTAAATATTGTCACATTCCTAGGCAATTTTGAGTCACTTCTCAAAGCCTTCAAAGTTTTTGAAAAGCATTTAATGCTTTATGTGTTCAAAAAACCAACCTCTAAAGTCTTCCAAACCACTAAAGGCTCTTACATGATCATTAATGGCTCTTACATAACCATTTATGGTTAAATCCACTTGCTCCCATGGTTAGAGACTTTACCTCTAAACTCAACCCTCATGTAACCCATGTGTCTTCTCAAGCATTTATTGCTTTGACCATGGTTATCCTCACTAACTCTTGCATAAGAGTTTTTCTATTGGATAAAGACATTATTTATTGGATAATGACTTTATTCTTTCAAACTCAACATTGAACTTACCTCCCAAGTTAACCCTCAAGTCATGTCAAGCATTCAATGCTTATTCCCTCTCCTCTCAACCCATCTCTTATTGACATTTGTCATCCTAGGATTGGGTTGAAAGTCTTCACATGGATCATTAGCCCTTCAATCCTGACCCTTGTTGAGATTACTCAATATCAACCATCCATTGCTCCATTTTACCTATAAATAGAGCTCATTTCTTCACAATTTAGATCCTAAAATCTTGTATGCATTTAACTTATAGTCAATTTTAGAGAGAATTTTAGCATAATCATTTATATTGTCATTTTGGACTAAAATAAATCTATTCATTTCATAATATCTCATATTTAGCTTGTTTTACACTTGCATAGCATTGTTTAAAGCATTTCAATCTTAAATCTCCATAAGACATCCACAGTGCAAAAAATTGTTGAGAGCTACACTCATTTGGAAACTTGGAGAGGAGAGGAACAAGGGAGGAGGAGATACAATCATCATGGAAGGAATTTGGAGATGCCTTGTTGCATTTGTTTTCATTGTTAAATACTCTATTTTTCTTATAGTGTCTCTCTTGATATGCCTGTTTAGAATAATCTTTGGTTGTTAACAGTAACTCTTGTTTTTTGTATTTCTTGTGTGTGTTGCCTTACCATAGGTTTTTCTAATCCTTTTTGCAGAGCATCAATATCCATATGAAGGAAACTTTGATTTGAAGGTGTACATAGATGCAGATTGGGCAGGTAATGTTGATGACCAGAAAAGCACAATCGATGGAGCATTCTTTCTAGGAGGAAGACTTGTTTCATTGAGTAGCAAGAAGCAGAATTGTATTTCACAGTCTATTATTGAAGCTGAGTATGTTGCAGCTTATATGAATTGTACCCAGGGTATCTAGATGAGGCAGCTTTTGGAAGGTTTTAAGAAGAAGTTTACAAAACCTATAAAGATCTTATGTGACAATACTAGTGCCATAAATATTTCAAAGAACCATGTCTTGCACACATGAATCAAGCACAATGAATTGAAGTATCATTTCTTGAGGGAAAAAGTGCAAAGTAAAGATTTGATCTTAGAGAATGTTTCTACTAAGGAGCAGCTTGCAAATATCTTTACTAAACCTTTGCCTAAGACTACTTTTGAGTATCTTAGAAGTCATCTAGGGGTTGCACCCCTTCATGAGGTAAATTGAGCATGATGTAGATTACATCAGTCCTGAAGCTACTTGCAGAATTTTATAGTAGGATTGGTGTAGAAGTGGAGTTATTCCATAGGGGGGGCATCAAGTTGTAGGTTGTTGATGTTGCACAGTGAAGTTTTACATTACATGTTTTACTTTCACTTTGGCATTGTTGTCAAAGGGGGAGAAAAACTATATGATTATTGTGAGTAAAATTGTATGATTGGAAAAGGAAAGATGTATAGCCAAATAGTAACTGAAGATAGGCTGAGGACAAGGAGAGTACATGGTAAAATGTAAACCAAGATTCCTATTCACAATCATAGCAATCAATGGTATTGATATTTATATTTCCATCAATTCCAAAGGGGGAGATTGTTGGCATTTGCATGAAGATTGCATTAATGATTTGTTTTATTGTCATTGATGTCAATTAATTGGTAATGATGTTGTTGTAATGTTGTTTTGTAACTGGTAGGAAAAGCTAGTGAAAGGAAACCATAACTAGTAGGTTAGTTTGTGGAGTGTGTGTGTGTGTGTGTGAAAAGTGAACTTGTATTTGTATCTAGAATACACAACACTTTAATTAATTCATTAGATGCATGGTTAGTAAATCAATAATTAATGAATAATAAACCATTACAAAGCAACACATTGCCTTCTAGGGCTTCCTATTTGGTGAATCTCTTGTAGATACTATTGATAGGAAAAGGGATAGAAAGGGATAGAAAGCTTGCATGTAATGTAAATCTATTCTAATGAAGGTGATGCATCAAATATTTTATCTAAGATCTATAACCTTCTTAACTCATAAAACCTTCAACAAATAACCCTGATTGCTTCACAACTCAACTGAACATGTAGATGCATAAACATTTCCTAGAAACGGACAAATTTAATGCATGCATGAAGTAAAACAATAAGTTTTCACAACTTCAAGCAATTAAAATCAGCTACCACAAACTAGAATAAGGAATGAAAAAGAGTGTATGGATAGTGATAAGATATGGATAGGATAAGCAAGACCAAGAATGGATAAGGGACATGGATTGAAGGTCGGGATTGGCTAAGGGATAGTGGCAGAAAGTTCTAATAAGATAGGGAATATGGATGAAAGGTTGTAATAATCAAATGGATAAATACCAAAAGCTATGATAGAATAAAAGTTGCAAACAAGATGCATGATTCTCATGATGATCCTCAGCCTTGTCAAGATCAAAGGTGGAAAGGGAAACTGGACATGAGGGACAATAGGATATGAAGGGTAATGACAGGGGTTCGATAGGATAATGGAACAATGAAGGACAAAAGGATATGATAGGATAAAACCTATCCCCAAGTATGGTATGTAGGAAGTTCATAGATTATGCATGATGCCTGTTTGCCAGGTTTTCATCATGGTACTTTCCCAAGGTGCCTGTTTTCTAGGTTTTCACCAGTGGACGAATTATTTTTGCTTTACTTTTTTTTTCTTTTCTTTTCTTTTTTTTTTTTAATTTTTCAATAGAAGTTGGACACATGATAGGGGATTGAAGAAGGACTCAAACATCTTTTTTTTTGGGTCGTAGCCTTGAAAAAAAATGGACCATGACCTTTAAAAGTATGCTCAAAGACGTTGGTAGGATAAGGACATGGAAAAAGAGATGAAATTAAGGCAAGGATTTATGCAAAGGATGGGATCAAAGGATGAAAAATATGCATTGGATAATGGATAGGGTATTGGGAGAATTGGGATTCACTGGATGGAAATGTTGGCAAGATCACCATTGGAACACACCTTGAGGGGTGGTGGATTGATGGAGGAAAAATGGATCTTAGATTGTGAGATTTGGATGGAGGAATAGCTTGGGATTTTGGGACATAAGGGCCCAAAATCGATGAAGAAGGTGATGGAGGAAAAAATTTGAGAGGGTTGGATGGAGGAATAGCAACTTTGGATGCCAAGTTGGATGTTTCTTTAGGCTTTTGTGCTTCAAGGATCCACTCAGGGATCCACATGGTTTTTGATTTTTCATACTTTTGTGGTTCCTTGGAGTGCATTGCCAACACAAGGGATTTAGGAACCCATATAGATTTTAACTTTTGTTTTTGAGAAATGGGCCTTTGTGACCTTTTGGATTTTTCCTTTTCTTTTTGGATCATATTTTTCTTTGCTTTGACATGTTGATTAGATTGGACATGTTGATCCTTGAATACATGTGGATTTTTAGACTTATGAATTTTATGCTTGGCATCCAAATTTCTTGGAGGGGGAAAGGAATGCATGGATGGATAGGAATGAAGTGGATGTCTTTTGCATTAATGAAAATTACTCAAATATGTGTTCCTTTGTTGACCTTGCATACAGGACGTAGGGATATTATAAGGACCTAAGATGGATGGAAGGGATAAAGGGGAAGGGATATGTTTGGATTTTGAAGGGATGTTGGATTTAGTAGGGGTACCCACGTCTTGAGGAATTTCACTGAGGCCATGACCCTTAATATTTTCTTTAACATGAACGGATTCTTTCTTATGGAGATCTACTCCTTTGCCTTTATGAATATCTTGACTTGTACGATACTCTTTTCTTTGGGAAGAAGACATGAGTCCATTATGAGGTGGATGTGATATGAGAGAAATAATGAAATCTTGAAGTGGGTCGGATTGCACCAAAGTGGAAGAACCCATTATGCATGTCGAGGGTTCATGAACATCTTGCACTGACATGTTAGAATCATGAGGGGGATTAGGATCATGAGGGGGACTAGGATTGTGTAGTGGACATGGTTCAATGACAGGCTCTTCAAGAGATGGAATGGGAGAAATAATGGGATCATTAAAAGAAATGAGATCTTGGAGTGTATATGGAGGATTAAGACAAGGAGATGGAGGAACAAAAGGATCTTGTGGAGGATTTAAAGGAATAATTTGATCTTGACAAGGAGGAAGATCATTGGAATCCTCTTTAAACGTGCTTTGCTCTAGACTTTTAATGGGATCATCATAAAGGATGGAAAGGATATCTTGATCTTTCGTAGGAAGTGGAATGCCAATGGGATTTGAAAGGACATTTTTTTCATGAAATGGAAGGGGATCGTTTGGGATTGGATGGACTAGGATATCTTGATCTTTCTCGGGGAACAGAGTGTCAATAGGACTTTGGATAGGATGGACAAGAATAGGGGAATCATCATGAGTGTTTGGGAACATGGGGTCCTAGTCAACAATTGGATGGGATGATAAGGTTTTGGGATCTTGATCTTGATCTTTTTTAAGACACGTTTCTTCATGCTCTAAATTATCCTCTTGACATGGGGTTGGACTTTGGATATGCATGGGGGATTCTGACAAGGGATCAATGTTTTGGCATGAATGAAATGCACTTTGAACATTTGTGATGGATTCTGGCAAGGAATCAATGCTTGAACATGAGGAAGAGGGACTTTGAATGGGGTCCTCTAAAACAGGTAATGGCAATAAAGTGCATGGTGGCATTGGGTCTTGTATTTCTGAAACATGACAAGGATGTGCATCATGAATTGGATTATCTTGGCAATCAATTATGGATATCCCTTGGATAATTTCATCCTTGGGTGTATTGTTTGATGAGGGTAATATGGAAGGTTCTTGTGAAACTTCTAAAGGTGTAGGGATAGATGCCACTGGAGAGTCAATTTGTTTGTGGGGGGATGAGGCATTGCTAGACATTATTGTATTATCTTGATCTTCCTCAAAGAACTCACTTGGTAATTTCCTTAAGATCCTTGCAATAAGGCCACCTTTCTTTCAAGGTTTTGACATAGTTGTATCTAGAATTTGAACTTGTTTGGAAAGGAGTTGGTTCTGGTCTGATGTCATGTTTTGATATTGGACTTGGTTCAATTGTTCTGACACGTTTGAAACTTGGGTTGGTGTGTGCTGCAACCTTTGTTTTTGGATGTTTGGTTGTTGACATTGATATTCCACCATTGGTTGAACTATTTGTGGACATTGTATAGTTGGTTAGACATATTATTGAAATTGGACCATTGGTTGTGTCTGTTGGAAATGTTGGAACTGTTGAACAATTGGTTGTGATGGTTGAAAATCTGATTGATAGTAAACACCTTCTTGTTCTTGTTGTGAAGGCACATAATGTTGTTGTCTTTTTTCTTGAAATTGTTTCATCATCTCTATTTGTGAGAGGAGATCTGGTATGCTTGATTGTTCGATAAGAGATCTTACATCAATTGGCTCAATATTTGGATTTCGACCTGGAAATTTTTGAAACATTTTGGACATTTGTGATCTATTCTTCTCAATGTTTTTCACCTTTTGTTCCAAAATCTCCTTTTCTTGAGCTAGTTTCTCCTCTAGTTTTTGTATTTGGACATTTACATCATCATGATAAGTTTGATCCAAGTTCTGAGACATGTAGAGATTGGATTGACATGATTGATTTCTCAATTGTGATGACATGGCTTCGTAAGAAGGTTGAGACCTCATTTCAACAAACATGTCACTATGCAAATGCAACTAATGGGATTGACAAATGCAACCTAAAAGGATGACAATGCAACTTAATGTTTTTGGACTATTTGAATTTTTTGGAGACAAACTTTTGAAATGCAAAGCTAAAGACACAACCTTGGGAGATTGAAACGAAGTCAAGACCTTAAAGGACAAAGGACCAAATGACAATAGGACAAATTGACAATGTCTCACCTATATGCTTGGATACTAAGCTAGGTTTGACAAAAATGATATTAATGAAAGGACAAATTTTAGACAAGGTCAAGCCTCCCTAACAACAACTTAGGGTATCATCCAAAGTTTTGATTTTTCAAGTTTGACAAACCAAATTTTTGAGACTAAATGCAAGAAGGCAATGATTATGACAACAACTTAGGATATGACATGAAAATGATCTAAGGATATGATATGACAAGATGAAGCCAAGACAAGATGACAATACAATGATAAGGATATGTCAAGACCACTGACTTGGAATATGCAAAATGCAACCTATGCAAGACCTAATTTTAGCATGACAAGGATAATGCACGAATGTCACCTAAATGGAAATCTAGCTTGAATATGACAATGAAATGCAAACTTAGGGAAATGATTTTGAACCTAAGTGCAAAATGAGGACGCTTGCAATGAAAAGGACTAAAATGAAGGGAGATGGCAATATGTCCTAGGACCTAAGTTGGACTATGCAAAACCTAGCCTAAAGTGACATGAATTTTGAAACAAAGACATTCAATGTTTTGACAAGCCATGTTCAAATGTTGGATGAATACTTGGACAAATTTGGACTTCTGTTTGGATTTTTTTTTGAATTGAAGGTTGTTGATTTTGAAAACCCAAGTTGATTATGAGCACTTTTGAAAGTTTGTTTTTGATTTAAATTTTGACAATCACGAAAGACAAAATGTTTGTTTGACTTTGACTCAAGACAATCAAGGACATTCACAAAAAATCCTATGGCTGGCAAGGGCAATATCTGTTGAATCCTCTAACCATAAAATACAACACTCAGCTAGATAGCTAGACACTTGGTAGCACTGGCTCCCCCTTACAGTGCACTCACTTCTTGGGCATACCAAGCTTCGAGTTCAAGGGGCATCACTTCCCAAGAACTTTCTATCTCTAACTGAGGAGTACATGAGAGGTGTATTCGGCATGCACGTATCACAATGCCTGAGCCAACAGATAGAAGGATTTTGGCATCTAAAAACAAGAGATTCTAGTAAGGGCATCCGTTCAAGTGGGTATTGATTCGGCGAATAAATTGTTGCAATACCATTCCAGCACCCATTGTCTACAACTTTCGTTGCATCCACAGTTATTTAGAGTGGTTCGGAAGAGCTTGGCTTTAGCCTGTCACCACTTTGGGTCATTCCCTCTCATCAATGCCTGTGCGAAGTGCCAAGAAAATTAGGAGGTAGGCCTAGTTCTAAGGGTTAAAATATGCAATCAAATTAAAAACAAACAAAGAATGCATGGTGTTCATTAACCTTTAAGAAATGACATGTGCAACTACTTTAAAAATCGCAAGCAAGATGTTTTAATGAGAGTCTTTGACCACATCCTGCATAAGATTTGTTAGTAGTTGCATTTTTTAGTCTTCGTCACACATAACGCCAAGATGCTGCATAGAGAATTAGCACCAAAGAAAAACCAGAATGCAAGAAACAGAATGAAAACAAACAAAGTTGCAAGTAAAAACAACTGACTTCACCTCTATTCCTGGCCTTGCACAAGCATAGAATGCCTCAACATAGGCACAAAACCCATCAACACAGGTGCATAAAACTTCAACACAGGTGCAAAATGCCTCAACACAGGTGCAAAACCCATCAACACAGACGCAGAAGTGCCCAGAGAGCTCCGAGTCACCCTGTTTCTTGAGTTTTTCACCTACAAACAACTCAAAAGCATTCAAAACATGGTTAAGGGGTTAGTTCACGTCGAGTTCACCAAAATGTAGATCAGGAAATTGAAAATCATCAAAACAATAGCAATTAGGACAACCATAAAACCTAAAGCTACTATGAAAGTAATCCCAATCCAATCAATGAAGACATAAAGACAAGATATTCAAATCAAATGAAATCAAAGCAAACCGACATAGATATCTCCTTCATGTGGCTCCATTGTTCTTCTTTCACCTTCAAATTTGATGTGGATCTCACGTACAAGTACAAAATGCAAGTGGAAAGCAAGTTGTTGATGAAATTCACAGTATAAGGTTACTCGAAAATGTGATTGATCTCCCTTTTCATTGAAGAAAATCATCCAATTTATAGACAAATTGGAGAGAGGACAAGATTAGCATGAAGAGATTTGAAAGGAAATTCAAATCAAGAATGGCAAAATTATGACAAATGTATGACAATTTCTATGCAAGGTGTATGACAAATTATGACAAGATTATGACAAGTTGCTATTCCCATGACAAAAGGGAAGAGAGAAAATAGGAGAAATAGAAATTAGGAATTAGGAGAAATTAGCAAATTAGAAAATTGAGGAAAAAGATGAAATTAAAAATTAGGTGAATTAATTAATAGGTTTTCATCCATTAATTAATTCATGAAAGAGACCTAGGACTAAATAAATAGATTTATTTAACCCACAAAGAAGAAGAAAAAGGATTAAATGAACAAATCATAAAACCCTAGAAATAAGAGGACAAGGAATTAGGTCAAGACAACAAGAAATTAATGTAGGTTTGATCATGATTCTAATTGACAAATGACCAATGTTGATAAATGATTGAGATTGATTGACAAAAAATCAATGACAAATTGACCAAGACTGACAAGGAGATCAAATTGATAGGCGCCAATTGACGAGGAACAATGACTAATCGATCCAAATTGACATGATTGAAAAGGACAAGGATTCATGATGAATCAATTGCAAAATGAGAATATTGACAAGGACAAGGATCTATGATGAATCAATCGCAAAATGACAAGATTGACAAGGACAAGGATCGATGACGAATCGATCGCAAAATTACAAGATTGACAAGTTGATAATCGCAAATGATTACTAATAGGCTAAAGATGATTGAAAGATTAACAAGAGGACAAAACCCTAATTCTATCATCGATTAGGATTGATGATGTCCAAAATGATGATAAATGAGCATGCACCATGACACAACAGGATAAGATCGACCAAAATCATGACTGTAGATTGCTATCAACAAGACCTAATTTGAAAGCGATAAAAATGGGGAATGTAGAAGAAGAACTCGGTGCTTGCAAATGATAAAGACCAAGTGTACAACATAGAAGAAATGTTAATGCGACGCAAGAACCCTAAAATAAGGCAATGCGCAAATGTTAAAGTATGACTCCACAAGCATTGACCATTTTTAGATGTCTATACTTACAAAAGAGGTTCCCGATATAGGCAAGAAAGACTTTGGTTATGATATACCGATAGGGAAGAAACTATTAGATATCTTCATCGGCATGGGGATAGACAAGGAAAACAAAATAGTAGAGTATTTCCAAGCATTTAAAGAAAAAATGAAGACTAGGGAAAGGTTACCTCAAAGTATTATTGACAAGTATGAGAAATAAATTTATTTTGTGATTAAGAAGGATGAAATTTGGATGGAGGCAGTTCTTCCTAGAACTGTTTGGGTGATAGAGATGGGATATGAGGTTGATGTAAATATAATTGAAACATATGCCAAAGCCCTTCTTGAAGCCCCTAGAGAACCAGAAGAAAAAGTGTTTGGTAATGCTAAGACAATAGAAAGTGGTGTTCAAACACTTAAACAAAGGAAGAGAAGAGAAAAATATATAAGGAGTGCATCTAAGCAGGTTAAAGAATTAAAGGAAAACATAATGAATATCACTAATATCAAGAAAAGCGATATGGAAGGATTACAATCAGAGGCTTATCTCTCACCGGTTGGTACATCCTCTAACAGTGAAATTCCTGTTGTGTTTATAAGAGTTGATAGGAAGAGAAAACCCTCACCGATACCCTCTCCTCCTACCAAGAAAACCAGGACAAAAAGGCAGAAGCAACAAGCAGTAAGGCCACCAGCTAAGAAGATGACACCTAGAAAGAGAAAGGAAAAATAGGTCATTCCTCCACTTGACAACATAGTAGATGAAATAACAGATGATGGAAACTTATCTAATGTTAGAAAATTATATGATACATTTACCAATGAGGAGAAGGAAAGTGTTGAAAATAACATGATCTTACACCTTGATATTTATAAGAAAGTTTTAATAGAGGTTGTATATGATTTGCCTAGTGATATATATAGGCGGTTAGATGCTAAAAGGATAGCTATTATGGAACTTGAAAAGAAAATCAAGATTGAGAAACTACTAGCTATTCACCCTATGAAACCAGTTGAAGAAATAGATGAGTTGATCAGTGAAGCTAATAGAATAGTCTTTTCTAGTGGACACTGGCATGTAAGTCTAATGGTTGGTAGAGTAAATGAGATCTCATAAGAGACAACAAATAAATGGGATATTTTCTTTATTGAGAAAGAGAAACAAGAAGAACTGAATAGACCTAAAACATTCAAGGTATACCAAAAGGATCGAGATAAGGGAAAAGTTAAGGTAGGTGGACTACCTAATATAAAAGTGACAGATAATCTACCATCGCCTTCAGTTACTCCACCGATACACTTTGAAAATACATCGGCTATTGAGAATGTGGAAACACCACATGAGGACACAAACCTTGAGTCTGAAATTTTGTATACTATGAACATAGATACTCAAGAGGTAAATATTGTAGTTGACAAAGAAAGCACTAAGGAAAAGAAGGAATATGTTGCTACTAAGAAACCAGCTGACAATGTTGGAACACAAGTTGAAAATGTTGAAGTTGAAACACCAACTGATAACAATTGAGATTGGGGTTAGTGAAATAATTACTAACAGTACTATTGATGCAAACATTGAAAAACTGATAGAGACAAAGAAACCAGCTACAGAGAATACAATGAAACCAATTTCGTCACCGGTTGTGGACAATGCAGAGGTACAGATAGAGAAACTGGTAGTGGATACAACTGAAAACCCATTAGAAAAACTAACAGAAGAGAGCACAATGAAACAGACTGAGACACAAGCTGAGAAACAGGTTCATATAGAGACAGTGCCATCGGCAAATGCTAAGAAGCCTAAACCATTTCTAGTTGAAATGCAAACACAAACTGACCTACTAGAGGTTGAGACAAGCAAAGTTGCTACTACCACCAGTAGCATGGATATTGTTAAGGTAGTTGGATAGTCATCTGGTACTTCCATGACTGAATTCAGACCCACAAATATGACTAAAGTGCTTTTGGATTCTATTAAGAAAATTATAGATTGTAATGTATTGGCATATAAGGCTATAGATGATATCATTCCTATTCTTAAATTGATTGCACCCAAGTGTAATGTAGATAATAAAGATTCTTTGAGTTAGTTATGTTGCCATATGGACACTCCAATGAGACATTGTGTGTGATTGAAGGTTTTGTCATTGATGGCAACCTTGCAATCCTATGGCACCGGCAAAGCATTACACAGGCAACCTTGCAATCCTATGGCACTGGCAAGACATTATACCTACAAAGCATTACACAGGCAACCTTGCAATCCTATGGCATTGGCAAGACATTCTACTGGCAAAGCATTATTCAAGCAAGACAGTGCATCGGCATCAACAAGACCACTCTACACCGGCACCAGCACCGACACAAAAGAAAAGATGTATACCGGCACAGAGGGCGACATGATTTTTGATATGTAATATTTTGTTTATTATTTTAAGCTGACTTGGCAAATTGTAAAATGACTCTTGTATATAAAAGAGATCATTGTAGACATTTGTAACATATAGGAAGCATAAAGAAAATTATTAGGTAGACCTAATGTGCGAATTATAGGTCAAGGGTATATGTAAAGAACAGAGCAAGAACCGGTACTGAATCTGGCATTGAAGATGCTATTGTAAAGCAGTACAAAATATTGGATTTGTATAATCCTCATTGTAAGTTAGTGTGACTTCTTATTGAGCAGTGTGCTCTAGGCAGTTGGCCTTCCTGCATGTGTAGGCTCCTATTGTAAGTAATATTCTCTTATTGGCCAGTAAGTGAATATTGTGGGTCACAAATCCCACCGAGGTTTTTCCCACACCGGGTTTCCTTGTTAAACATCTTGTGTTATGGTGTTCTTTTCATGTGGATGCTTTTGCTTCTGTTAATTACATTAATTCTTCATACCGGTATACTGTTACTTTATGTTCAGCATGTTTTGTATTAAGAAAATTTCATTACCAGTCAGATACTGATTCACCCCCCCTCTCAGTATCTGTGGGAACCCTAACAATTGGTATCAGAGCTTGGTCCTCTATTTTCAGAAGCCTAACAACTTGAGGAAGATCTTGACACCAGTAAAGATGGAAAATCTGATGAAGCAACTTGAAGGAGCCCTTACTGACTATGATACAGAGAACTTGAAAAATATCAAATTAGAAGATGATTTAAAAGCAGCTCAAGATATCATTCAGGCACTTCAAGAAAATCTTACTATTACAAGAAATAAGAGAAGAGAACTTTGTGAAAAAATGCAAAATGAGAATGATGAAAAGGAATCACTTAATGATATGATAAGAAAATTGAAACAAGAGATCATGACAACAAAAAATGAAATGCAGGATATGACTATGAGATTTTGCAAAGAGATTGAGGACAGAAAGAAGAATGAAGAAGAATTGACTAGAAGACTAAGTGATGCAGCAAATGAGAACAGAAGACTTAGCTATGAAAATGACATGTTGAAGACAGATCTGATGCATACTCAGAATGACTCGAATGAACTAATGAGACAAAAAGAAATCTTGGAAAGGGAATTGGAAACTGCAAATCAACACAAAGAAAAATTCAAGAAAAGCTCAGAAGAACTTGGTACCTTATTGAAGAATCAAAAACCCAAAGGTGACACTTCTGGAATTGGATTTGAAGTTGGAGAAAGCTCTGGTACTGCGAATACTCAGGATCACAGCAAACTGGTAAGACCTCCTAATACTTAGAAATTCAATGGAAAATGCTTTAACTATAATAAATATGGTCATAGGGCAAATGAATGTAGATCTAGGAATTATCAGAATATCAATCCTCCCATTGGTCAATGCTCCAAATGCAACAAAATTGGTCATAACTCTGAAAAATTGCAGAATGAATGTAAGATGTTATGTTTGTGGAAGATTTGGACATTTATCAAATCAATGCAGAACACAAACCAGCATAGGTTATGGGAAAGTTATTCAAAAAAATAATGTAACTTGTTATGCATGTAACAAAATTGGTCATATTGCTAAATTTTGTAGAAGTAAAGGTACACCGGTAGACAACAAAAGTACTAGCTTGAAAGGTAAAGAAAAGGTTGAAGAGATTAAGCAAGAATTCTCAAAGCAATGGATTAGAAAAGCTAATCTAAATATTGGGAATACTCCTCCACTGGTAGAACCAACAAATGCTCCATCGACAAGACAATGTGATGCTCCACCGACAGGATAGAGAAATGCTCCATCGACAGGAAGTTATTCATCTAATTGAAGAAAATTATCTTGAGGGTTCAGCAATCTAATGACACATGTGCTATTATTCCCTCGGTTAGAGAAAAGAAGTTGAAAATCACTCATTACCGGGAAATAAAGTTAAGCTAATACATTACTGGAAAGCAATTAATGTGGTAGGTAGCGGAAAAGACTTTATAAAATAAGGTTTTGGCTCCATTTCATTTCATCGTGCATTCAAACTTTCAGAGAGCACGAAATCTCTAGAGCTAAGGCATTTCGAGCAAAGAGGCAAAGCATTTTAGCAATCAATCCATCCAAAGGCAGAAAAAGGTATTTACCATCATGGCATCCTCCTCTGCACCTGAATTCATAGCAAACCCTATAGTAGTCGAGGTTATAAAATGCCCTAGGCCCGTATTTCAGCTAGTTTCTGAGGTAGCTAAGAAAGATGACAATATAGGTGCCTTTTCCCCAATTCCAAAAGGAGTTGTTTATGCAGAAGATCCTAGAATCTATATCCATTGCAACATAGAGGAATTAGGAGATGAAGAAATTAAAAACATGTATAAGACTGTTATATGTGACAATTCTGGAAATGTAAAACCTGAATATAAAGTTGTTGAAACCCTAGGATTCACTGAAATCCTCTACATTCCTGAATTTCCCAAGGAAGTGATTAGGATAGTTTTAAGTAGGGTACATGGTTCATTCTTTTAGCTTGATTTAGTTCACAAAATTACAAAGGAAGCTATGAAAGTAGTAACAGGGTTACCTTCCATCAGTAATAGACCCGACAAGACTAAGAAGGTCTCCAATGACCTAGTAATGAACTTAATTGGTGCAACATCAGAAAGAAGGTCTCTAAGGGTTAATGATGTGACCAATATAAATGTTAGATTTGTTATCATGATTTTAGGGTACAAAGCAACTCATGCAAATAGACTTAACTCAGTTTCCAGTTTATGCATTAAGAGTGCTCATGATATGGTAAAAGAAAATGTGAAAATTGATGTATGTGAATGGTTAAAAGATGAGTTGATTGATAACTTAGGCAAAATCAAGAAGGATAAGAAAGGAATTTTTAGATTTGGAAATTTACTTGTATGCTTAATGCTACATATAACCAAATAGGTTCCCAGCATAGGCAACAAAGGTTTTGGATTTGACATACCGGTAGGAAAACAATTATCAGACTTATTCAACAACATGGGTGAAAACAAGGAAAAGAATATCAATGAGTATTTTCAAGCACTAAAGGTTAGAATGAACAAAAGAATCAGACTATCACAGGAAATTGTCAACAAATACAAGGATGATATATGTTTTGTAATAAAAAGGAATGAGATCTGGATGGAAGCAGTCATCCCAAGAACAATCTGGGTAACAGAGATGGGTTATGAGACCGATGATCATATCATTGAAACTTATGCCAAAGCACTTCTGGAAGCCCCCAATGAACCAAAGGAAGAAGTATTTGGTAGTGAAAAAGGTTGAGACATTTGTGAGAAAAGGATCCAGACAAGCAAAAGCCATAAAGGAAGATATATTAAAGAAAACCGGCATAACTGAAGATGAGTTGGTAGACCCACAACCTGAAGCTCATTTATCACCAGTAGGTACTTTCTCAGAAGGAGATATACCAGTAACTTTTAAAAGAGTTGTTAGGAAAAGAGATCCCTCACCGGCAACCACTCCGTCACCTAGAAGGACAAGGCAGAAGCAAAAAGCTATGAGATCTCTAGTCAGAAAGATCACACCTAAAAAGAAGCTGACCCCTAAGAAAAAGAAAAAGACCACAACTAACTTGGCACCTCTAGATATTTTGTTAAATGAAATCACAGAGGAAGGTAAATTGAAGAACATAGAGAAAATATATGACACTTTAATAGCTGATGAGAAAGAACAAGTAGAAAATAGTGTTATATTACATATGGATATGTACAAGAAGTTTTTGATGGAAGTAGTCAATGAAATTCTAGATGAATTATTTCAAAGACTAGAAGCAAGAAGACAGGCAGTGATAGAATTGGATAAGAAAATAAAAATTGAGAAATTACTTGCTATATATCTAGTAAACTCACCTAAAGAAATTGATGACCTAATTGCTCAAGAAAACCAATCAGTATTCTCTACTGCACACCGGTAGATTTCACTAATGCCAGGAAGAGTTAATGAAGTGACAGAGGAAACAAAAGATGGATGGGATATATTCTTGGTTGAGAAAGAAAAACAAGAAGAGTTCAGGAACCCCAAACCTATTAAGGTTTATCAAAAAAATAGAGACAAGGGGAAAGGTAAAGTTGGTGGATCACCAAGTATCAAGGTTAGAGACAACTTACCCCCACCTCCTTTAAATACTCCACCGGTAAAATCAACAACTACTGAAGATCAATCGGCAGCTGAGAGCATGGATACAGAGGATGGCAATACTAATCCTAAAGTCCTATATACTGTGAATGTTGATACTTAGAAGATCAACATAGTGGTAGATAAAGATACAACAGATAAATCAGATATAGCCAAAGAGCCTCCAGTAACAGGAAATACAGAGCAACCGACAGCGGATACAGGGAAAAAGGTGGAATCTAAAGCACAAATAGAGAAACTGACAGAGCTAAAGGCTCTAGAATAGATGCCACCGATAAGAAATGAAGTAGGAAAACCAGTGCTTAAAGAAATGCAGACACAAACAGACCTACCAGAGGTCAATACAAGCATGGTCACTTCCACTGGTACTTAGTTTGTTGGGTCACCATCAAATGTGATTGAGGTATTACTTGAATCTATCAAGAAAATAACTGACTATAGCTCACAAGCTTACAAAGAAATAGATGATTCAATCCCATTTTTGAAATCAATAGCTCCTAATTGTAATATAGATAATAAAGATTCTTTAGGACAGTTGGATACACTATGTAAATATATTTCTAGAAATTTTGAGCAAATAAAGGTAAAATTTGTAAAGGAAATTATAGAAAAGGAGAAACAAAAATTCTTTGAGGAAGGAATAAAGAAGTGTAACAGAGATTTTGACACACTTCTACCGGAACTATGTAGTTTGTTAAAAGAATACAAGAATTTGTATAAAGATACATGTAAAACAAACTTTTTGACTGTAGATATTGACAAGAAAATAAGCAAGGCACAGGATGAGATAAATAAACTTGCAGATAATTTTGTCAACTCACGTAATTCATTATTAGTTTTTGAAGAGAAGATAGCAAATTTTGAGGAAGAATTACTCAAATTGGAAAGAGAGAAAGAGAGAATAATAAACAAGGCAAAACATTTGAAATCTAAACTAAGTCCAAGATTGGACTATTTAGCATCTCTGCGGAAGGAAATTTTAGAGGCATTAACACAGGGAAGCAAAACACCGGCAGAGCACTTGCAGTATCTCACCGGTATAGTAAAAAGAACTGAGACAACAATAAAAGACAGTAAGAAGTTTATGGGTATAAACTTAATTTTGGGAGATCTTTTTCAGATAATAACTACCCAGCTACAAGGTTGAGGTTATGGACTGGTATAACTACAAACTCTACTAACCTTTGTCACTGATGTCAAAGGGGGAGTAGTAGGATGAGAAAATTAAAAACACAGGGATCATATGCTCAGGGGGAGTCACTCACTTTTTTTTGGTAAATTTTTTGGTGTACACATTTTTGGATATCTTTTTGAAATTTCTCATGAGTGTTGCCATCAATGCCAAAGGGGGAGATTGTTGGCATATGGACACTCCAATGAGACATTGTGTGTGATTGAAGGTTTTGTCATTGATGGCAACCTTGCAATCCTATGGCACCGATAAAGCATTACACAGGCAACCTTGCAATCCTATGGCACCAGCAAGACATTATACCGGCAAAGCATTACACAAGCAACCTTGCAATCCTATGGCACCGGCAAGACATTCTACCGGAAAAGCATTATTCAAGCAAGATAGTGCACCGGCATCAGCAAGACCACTCTACACTGGCACCAGCACCAGCACAGAAGAAAAGATGTATACCGGCACAGAGCCCGACAAGATTTTTGATATGTAATATTTTGTTTATTATTGTAAGCTAACTTGGTAAATTGTAAAATGACTCTTGTATATAAAAGAGATCATTGTAGACATTTGTAATATATAGGAAGCATAAAGAAAATTATTAGGCAGACCTAATGTACAAATTATAGGTCAAGGGTATATGTAAAGAATAGAGCAAGAACCGGTACTGAATCTGGCATTGAAGATGCTATTGTAAAGCAGTACAGAATATTGGATTTGTATAATCCTCATTGTAAGTCAGTGTGACTTCTTATTGAGCAGTGTGCTCTAGGTAGTTGGCCTTCCTACATGTGCAGGCCCCTATTGTAAGTAATATTCTCTTATTGGCTAGTAAGTGAATATTGTGGGTCACAAATCCCACCGAGTTTCCCACACCGGGTTTCCTCATTAAACATCTTGTGTTATGGTGTTCTTTTCATGTGGATGCTTTTGATTCTGTTAATTATATTAATTCTTGCATTTCGGTATACTATTACTTTATGTTCTGCATGTTTTGTATTAAGAAAATTTCATTACCGGTCAGATACTGATTCACCCCCGCCTCTTAGTATCTGTGGGAACCCTAACAAGTTAGACACATTGTCTAAGTACATAAGTGACAATATACTGACTATGGACCAAATAAATAAAGAGACATTTAAGGAGAAAATGGATAAGGAAAAACATAAATTCTTTGAAGAGACAATAAAGAAGTGCACGGAACACATTGACACTCTTTTACCGGCACTCAGTACAACCATAATGAAATTTAAGGAACTGTATAGAGACACCTGCAAGACTAATCTTCTAACAATGGATATTGATAAGGAAATCAGAAAAGTGCAAAAATAAGTTGATGATATAGCTGACGATATCATTGGTTCATCTGAACCAATATCAGTTATAGAATAGGAAATAGCTAGATTTGAGGAGAAACTTGAAAAAATGGAGAAAGAGAAGGAAAGAATAAAAAGCAAGGCAAAAGAACTTAAATGTAGACTCAGTCCTAAATTGGATAACCTCATCTCTTTAAGGAAAGAGATCTCAGAGGAACTTATTCAGGGACAGAAGATATAGGAAGAGAAAATGCATCACCTCACCACTACTATTCAGAGAATAGAGGCAACATTAAAGGACAACAACAGGTTCACTTAGAGCCTAAATTTGGTATTAGAAGACCTATTCCAGATTGTAACCAACCGGTTACAAGGTACCAGGTGAGCACTGCACTCATTGACATTTTGACAACCTTTATCATTGATGTCAAAGGGGGTGTAGTAGAGAAGAGAAAAATCCAATGAATTTCAGAAGAGATCATCTGCTCAGGGGGAGCACATAGTTTTGGTAAGATTTTTGGACTTCAATTTTTGGATACAATTTTGAATTTTTCTCATGAGTGTTGCCATCAATGCCAAAGGAGGAGATTGTTGGCATTGCACACTCCAATGAGAATTATAGGTGATTGAAGGTTTTGTCATTGATGGAAACCTTGCAATCTTATGGCACTGGCAAGCACCGACACCGACAGACTCTACACCAGCAGCGACAATAATGTTTACCGACATCCTAGCCGACAGGATTTTGATTATTGTATATTGTATTTAATTGTAATATATTTTTGTAAGCTGACATGTAATGTTGTAATAAGACTCATATATAAGTATGAGATCTTGTAGATCATTTGGTGAGAGGATATATGATATGATGTATATGTAGAATGAATATCAAGGCAGATTTTGTAGAAAGGTTTATGGTTATTGTCTGAGATTAAACCAGTACTGAACCTGGCATACCAGATGCTTTTTGTAGTAGTACATTATATTGGATTCTCATAATCCATTTTTGTAAGTTAGTGAGACTTCCTTTTGTATTTGAGCAGTGAGCTCTAGGCAGTTGGCCTTCCTGCATGTGCAGGCTCATCATTGTAAGTAATATCCATTCATTAGATAGGAGTGAATATTGTGGATCACAAATCCCACCGAGTTTTTTCCCACATCGGGTTTCCTCACCAAAAATATTGTGTTATGGTGTGCTTTCCATGTTGTCTTTACTATTCATATATACTGAATTAATTCTTATTTATAGGTACATTGTTTTGGAATGCAAATTACTTAATAAATTCAGAAAATTTGTTAACCAGTTAGATACTGATTCATCCCCCCTCTCAATATCTTTGTGACTATCATCAATCCTAACATGACAGAGGCGAGAGGAGAAGGGGGGATCTAGAGGTAGAGATAGAGGAGGTGATGGAGGCGGAGAGGGAGGAAGAGAGCCTGCAAGGGATCAGAGGGTCGAGGTAGCTCGGTCGATGAGAGCACGCCTAGCGAGTTTGTAGTCACAACTGGTAGATCTTAGAGCAGAGAGAGATTGTCAGTTAGTTGAGGTCAGAGATGAGGGTGATCATTAGCTGGTGGAGCTTAGGGCAGAGCGTGATCATCAAGTCATAGCAATGAGGGCAAAGCAAGACACTCTTCAATAGGAGGTTCTCCATCAAACGAGTCGATCAGCCTATTATGTTGTGGCTTATAGCATAGTAGTTCTAGTAGTGCAGCAGGTTGTATCGCATTCGTAGTATATGGCTCGATCGGAGGGAGCTTGGGCACCTAGGCAGGATCCAAGTCAACAAGCTCCTCCTCCTCCACTACCTGGCGATGAGGGAGAGGCAGAGAGATAGATCTTTTTGTAGCTCTGAGATTTTTTTTTGTAGACACACCCATTTTTTGTAGCCCTTATGATTCTTGCTCCAATGGGAGTTTGTATATGTCTGTTGACATTATTTTGTACCCTAAGACTTGATGATTATATATACAAGATCTTGATTTGACTTTATTGTACTTGTGTCGATTGATTTATGAGATGCTTTTCTATATGCTTTATTCTATATGTATGCATATCTTTTCAATATGGATGTAAAGCGAATGAATATGGATGTTTGTTTTTGTTTCTTTTCATATGCAAATAAAATGGATGAAAATGAGTAATGAGTAGTGCAATTTTTTTCATTTTTCAATGTAATAAGATAAATGTAAATGAGTGATAATAAATGTATGAATCTATATAAAATGCTTATGTATGTAGCTAAACATCTCAATGCACAAATACTCGATCAGAAAAATGATGAAGAAGAGACCACTTAGCTAAGAAGTGATGAAGCTTCAAACTCTCATTCAAAAGATAAAGAGATCATTGTTATCATACCAAAATCACTCTAAATTCACAAAATGCAGCATGAAATGCAAAATGAGATGCAAAATGAAATGCAACCTAAACCTAGTCATTGGATTTGAAATGCTTAAGGTTCATCAGCATTTTACAATCACAACAGGCAGATTAGAGTTCCTTGCTTTTCATGTGCAATATTAATTATCTCGTCCACAATGACCCTTTTTCATTCATATCCTTGGAAAAATTTCGTAGGGACCTCGATTGCATGATAAAGAAATTTCCTCAAAACAGACAAAGAAAAGATGGGAACCTCCCTATAGCATTCAAATAAGCGGAGACAAGGTATGTGTGGCGATTTCACCTTGATGTGAAGGCTCTTATCATAGACACCCAGCTAATTTAGATGTTTCCATATCATCAAAATCATTCCTACAAGCAAAAAACAAATAAATATTATGCCCCCAATCCTTGCTCCTCTTAGTCAAGATAGACTTCCTCGAGTTACTCAGAGGGATAATAATTGAAAACCAATATAAAGACAACACACAAAGAAAATTTCATACATAGCTCAAACTGTTTAGTGATTGTTTTTAGTAATGTTGTTTTGCTTGTGTACTTAGTGATAAAACTCTTCAGTAGTCAGGAGATAGGTGACTGACTTAGAGTGGACAACCAGGTTTCACTGACATAGAAATGACTTGGTTGATACTACTTAGGACATTTAAATTACCCTGTCGATTATCCGAAGACTAGAACATTGATCAGTTTCAGGCCATGAGGGTTCCAACGAACCAGGATGTCACAAAAGTGACTGAAATATGTACAAGTGAAAGAAAAGGTGCATGAAAGCAGGAATGCCAACATTGCATTGATAGATGGAGCGCTTGAGTACAAGAGGCGCCTGTTTGCCAGGTTTTCACCTACTTGGCAGAGATTCATTTTTTTATTTTTTTTACCAAGGTGCCTATTTACCAGGTTTTCACCAAGGCCTTTTCTCTCTTTTTCCTTTTTTTCTTTTTTTTTTTTTTTGATTTCTCCAGGCCTTTTTATGATTTTTAGGATTTCTTTAGGACTTTTTCTGATTTTTAGGATTTCTTTAGGATTTTTTATTTTTTTTTACGATTTCTTTAGGACTTTTTCTGATTTTTTTGGATTTCTTCATGACTTTTTAGCTGCATAGGCTACTGGAGAAAATAATATTTAGGTGAAGAATTTCTTTAGGTGGATGGTGTTGATTAGTTCACGAAGTTGTTCTCCTTCTGATGTTGAGAGTTGATAGGCACCAGAGCCAAAGGCTGCATTAACGATGTAGGGACCCAGCCAGTTGGGTTCAAACTTCCCTTTGTTGTCTCGAAACTGTTGATTCTTAGGATTTTCTCTCAGAACAAGGTCACCAACCTGAAATTCTCATTGTCGCACCTTTTTGTTATAACCTCTAGACATTCTCTTTTGATATGCTCTTAGATGATCAAACGCCACTTGCTAACGTTCATCTAGCAATTTGAGTTCTTACAATCTAGCTATTATGTAGTCTTCATCAATAACAAGACCTTGCAAAGAAATTCTTAGAGACGGTATTTCCACTTCAATAGGTAATACCGCTTCAGACCCATATACCAAAGAAAAAGGTGTAGCCCCAGTAGGTGTTCTGATACTTGTTCTATAAGCCCACAAGACAAGATTGAGCTGCAGATGCCAATCCTTTCTAGATTTATTTACTATTTTGTGTAAGATAGTCAAAAAATTGTTGTTAGATGTCTCGGCTTGTCCATTACCTTGAGGGTAGTACACAAATGACCAATGTTGTTTTATTTTGATTTTTTCACAGAGTTCATTTAGATCTTTGTTCTTGAACTATCCTCCATTGTCAGTTATAATGGATGAAGGTATACCATACCTGCAGATGATACAATTAAGGATGAACATAGCTACTTGTTTACCGGTTGCTTTGATGAGTGGAATCACTTCTACCCACTTAGTAAAGTACTCAGTGGCAATTATAATAAACTTGTGTCCGTTAGATGATGCAGGATATATTTGGCCAATTAGATCAAACGCCCACTATTGAAAGGGCCAGTGTGTAACAAAGGGTATGAGATCCCTTGCTGGAGCGTGTATAAGGTTCCCATGTAGCTGACACTTTTCATAGGTTTTAGAAAATTTTATAGCTTCTTTCTCCATGTCTGGCCAGTAGTAGCCAACCCTTAGTAATTTTTGCGCTAAAGTTAGACCATTCGAATGGGATCCACAAACACCTTCATGAACCTCGGATAATGTGCATTGAGACTACTTAGTTTCTACGCATCTAAGCAAAGTACTATCTAAACCTTGCCTAAATAGGTCATTAGCAATGATGACGTACCATGACGCATTTTGGATTAGGTTCCTTTTTTATTTTGGGAAAGATTAGCAGGGACAACTTGGTCATGCAGGTAAGAGTAAATGTGGCTATAGCGAGATGAGTCATGTCCAATAATAAAATAGACCATCTGGGACTCAAAAGAATCATAGGCAGGATAATGTAACTCTTCCACCAAGAACCCAAAGTGAAAATTAGATTCCTGTAGCTGTGGTATAGATTGCCAAGGTGGCCATTGCATCTGCTGCTCTATTTGCTGATCGGGGGATCTACTGAAATGATATAAAGGTAAAGTATTACTTGAGAACGTCCACCATTCTCTTATAAGGCATCAATTTCTCATCTCTTGTCTAATATAAATCATTGATTTGGTTGATAATAAGTTGAGAATCTCCATAGATTTGTAATTTAACAATCTTCCACTCAATGGCCAGCTTGATCCTGTTTACCAAAGCTTCATATTCTGCAACGTTGTTTGTGCAAGGGAAGAGAATTTTGTAAGCTTTTGGGATTGAATATTTTTGAGGATTAATAAAAATTATTCCAGCACTAGAACCATGTTGAGTGAAATACCCATCAAAGAACATCTTCCATGATTGTTGAGTAAGGTGCATGATTGATTCATCTAGAAATTCTATATGCAGAGGTTGACTATCTTCGAGTGGAGCATCAACAAGTTGGTTTGCAATATCAAGTTGGTTTGATGGATTTACGTTCCACATTCAATATCAAATTCCGTAAAAACCATGACCCATTTAGCTAGTCTTCCTGTGAGTGTTGCTTTGCTGAGAAGATATTTGAGTGGATCAATATTAGCTATCAGCTCAATAGAGTGTGCTAACATGTAGTGTTAATTTATGTAATGCCAATCAAGCCTTTTCTATGATTGTATAGTTCATTTTATAAGAAACCAATGTTCTACTGATATAATATATGGATCTTTCCTTTTTATTCTCATCTTGTTGTGCTAGAAGTGCCCCCAGTGAAGTATCTGTAGCTGATATGTATAGAATCAATGGTTTACCTTGAATTGGTGGCATCAATATGGGTGGATTAGAAAGATAATCTTTGATTTGTTTTAGATGTTGTTCACAATCTTTATCCCAATTGTATTGAACTCCTTTCCTTAATACCTTTGTGAAGGGTTGAGCTTTGTCTGCTAGCTAAGATATAAAGTGCCTTATTGATTGAAGATAGCCTTGTAAACTTCTCATTTGACTGATATTCTTGGGTGGAGGCATTTCCATTATAGCTTGGACCTTTTCAAGGTCAACCTCCATTCCTTTCTTTGAAATTATGTAACCAAGCAATTTTCTTGATATTACTTCGAATGCACACTTTGTAGGATTTAACCAGAGCTTGAATCTTTCCATTATATCAAGTATGAGGCCTAGTTCTTGAATATGCATAGATCTCTTCGTGGTTTCTACTAGGGTGTCATCAACATAATCTTCCATGTTTTTATGCATCATATCATGGAAGATAGTGGTTACTGCTCTTTGGTAAGTTGCTCCTATGTTCTTTAGCCCAAATGACATAACATTCCAGTAGAAGGTTCCCCATGCACATGTGAAGACTATCTTTTCTTGATCCTCAGGAGCTATCTTGATCTGATTGTAACTAGAGAATCCATCCATTAATGAATACATCTCATATCCAATAGTCATATCTACTATCAAATCAATACTGGGAAATGGAAAATCATCTTTTGGACATGCTTTGTTGAGATCCCTGAAGTTTGTGCAAACTCTAATAGATTTGTCTACCTTTGATACAAGTACTATGTTTGATATCCATTCTACATAGTCTATAGCTCTGATAAATCCATCTTTTAGCAATTTTTCTAGCTCAGCCTTGACTAGCAGTGCCACATGAGGATGCATTTTACTAAGTTTTTGCTTGACTGATTTAACTTCTGGTGTAATAGATAGATGATGTATGATGAGATCGGGATCTAGTCCTTGCTTATCAGAGTATGTCCATGCAAAGTTTATCTTCTTTTCTGAAAAGAGGTTGCTGAAACCTTTCAACTCTTCTATTGATAGTGATTGAGCTAGATGAATGATATGTGGTGTCTCTTGACTTCCAATATTGATTGGTTGAGTTGGTTCAATCAATATCGAAGACCTTTCTTGGAAGTGACTTGGCAACATATCAAGTATTTCACCTTCAGGTGCCTCAGAGAGGTTTTCACCTTTAGGCATGTCGTTTATTTTTACTATTTTTTATTTTGACACTGCCATAATGTGATTTTCGCCATCAGATCTCTTATTTTTCTTTTTTTGATTTTTGTGACTGAGATACTTGATGTCTGTTTCAGTCATTTTCTTGCTTTCCTCACTGGTGGAAGAGTTCATTGGTTCTATTGCATTAAGGTAGCAGGATAGTGTGTAATCATTGGTGAAGGCAGGTATATTCAAAGGTTGGTTATAAAGAGTATAGTCAATCAGTTCGGGATGTATCAAAGATAAAGTTTGAACAGGTGCAAGAGAGTTCATAGTACTATAAAACAATCATAAAAGCCAAAAAACTTGATTTCTATTAAGTTTCACTTGTAAGAATGATCACCAACACTTCAAAAGGAAAAGGGAGGCCTTATATAGTTTCTCTGGTTGGTTTCCATGCCCTTGTATGGACAAGAGGCTTCAATAATTACATTTTTCAAGAAAATGACAATTTTGACAACTTTCTTAAGCCAAATGACAACTTTTCTTGCTCACAAAGGCATTTTTGACAACCTAGCCTTATCAAATTGCCTAAACAACTTAGACATGCTTAGAAACACTAAACAAAAATGTTTCAATGCTCTTGAAGACATTAGGAGACCTTTTTGGCAATTTTTCACATTTTTGCCAAAAATTATCAACTTAAGGCCTAAAAGGCAAAACTTGATCTCGAGAGCCCAAAATGAGATCAAAACCACTAAACACTATCCAAAACATCCTAAAAAAACAAAAACAACCTACCACAAGACTTTACAAACATAAAAGCATTAAAAACCCAAAAATGGGAGTTTGACTCAACTAGGTGCTCCTGCACCAGATGGTCTAGCATATGCATTTGGATTGATAAGGAAGTTGACCTTCTCCAGAGAATCAACTTCACAATATGCAAGGTCTCACACTTGGAGTTTGTTTCAATGTTTCACAAGGATGATGAGCACAACTGTTCATCAAGGATCGTGCAAACTTTTGTTGCAAGAAAACCCTCACATCTCTTCATTCCCAAAGGATATTATAGAAAATTTTCTTATTCCCCTTACACATGTAAATTGTACACCCAGTGAGCATGGTACTCTTGATATTCTTGAGTTTATCATAGGACTTACATTTTTTGATGAATTATAGATTTGTCTCTCAATTTTCACTTCACATTAAGAAACCATGCCAACATTGATCACATTTTATTGTTCTTGATGACCTTTGCATTGGCATATGCATGCCCCCATTGATTAATTATAGTAGGACATTATTCTTCCAAACATGGCTACTTGTGATTTGTATCTTATAAACATATCATCTTTATTTTTGGAGTCTCATATTGTAGATATAGTGTTATATCGAGGAAATTCATCTCTTATTTTCTAATAAGGACATCACTGTTGTTAGCTCATCTTCATTGCCCATAGAGATTACTTTACATCATTTTTTGTAGAATCTTGGATTGTCACCTCGTATATTGATTACACATGTACTTTATAGGTTTGTGGTATAATCATACTTATTGGACATGTCAAAATTGGATTAGTTTCCAAAGGCATGCACTATTTAAATTCAAATTCCTACTTCTTTGAATTTATAGTAATGTTTTCTCTAATCCCTAGTAGATTTGTTTCTTCCCAGGAGGAGAAATTTTATTTGTAGGTAGTGGATTGTGTTATGTCTTTAGGCATTCATCACTAGAATAGGAGCTACTTCTTTGTTAAGGGATTCCTATGCTTATTTTCTCTCTCTTGTGGGGGACATTTATTGTACTATATTGGTAGTATCAATCCTTGGTGAGTCATATTGAGTCCTCCTTTCCTTATTTTGCTAGTATAGCTTTTTTTCATTTTTTCTCTTTTAGAAATGATTTTTTCCCATGTGGTTTTCTTCATTTATTTGGTTGTGAGAGATTGTATTTTATTGATTAATAGGATTGACGCCAAGAGTAACATGAGTGGCATTACCATTTTATGTAGTAGTCAAAATGATGGAATAAATATAAATGTAGGAACAAAAGGCACCATCATGAATATCAATACCCATATCCTTGTTCATTTTTTAGGACACATATATCTAGGCATGTTTGTACAAATATCTATTGCCATAGTTTTTATCCAACATGTTATCTTTGATACATTGAATATCCACACCATGCAATTCACCATGTGTATCAATTTTATTAGATTCTCAATAAGAGTGATAGCTTCTCTAGCCAATTTTTTTGTACTCACAAATCATTATAAGCCTTACCATTCCTTGTCTATCTTATTCACGTGTTCATTATCTACACTTGAATTATAAGGTTGTCCACATCATTAGAAGAAATAATTTTTAGGTAACTTAGGCATGGTGGGTGTTGGAATAAAAGAGAATTGCTCACTTGAGTTTCTTGATCTAAATAAGTCAACATACAATACAGGATACCACCTGCACTAGTTGAAGCATGAGAGATCCATAATTTGGTGGACTCTATTTATATGAATCTTAGATTCAAAACTATTGGTTATGAAACTCATAAATAATTATAAGCTTCAAAAACACACATTTGCTCCTCAAAAGAAATCATAATAAGAAAACTAGAAGAAGAAAGTAATGGTTTTGTTTAAACTTTTTATATTCATAACACAAGATATATTGAAAATTTAATATGTAATTACAATTATGCAATTGATTAACCACATATTTAATTGCAAGTACATAAGAAATAAATTTCAAAAATGATTACAACCATGAACCAACTAATTAAATGCAAATCAAAAGTAGTGTAACATGTCAAGTTAACCAATATGAAATGATGGAAATAGATCTATAGGCTAATCAATGCAATCTAAAGAAAGAAATCATAATAAGAAAACTAGAAGAAGAAAGTAATGGTTTTGTTTTAAATTTTAATATTTATAACACAAGATATATTGGAAATGTAATATGTAATTACAATTATGCAATTAATTAACCACATATTTAATTGCAAGTACATAAGAAATAAAATTAAAATATGATTACAAGCATGAACCAACTAATTAAATGCAAATCAAAAGTAGTGTAAAGTGTCAAGTTAACCAATATGAAATTATGGAAAATGATCTCTAGGATAATCAATGCAATCTAAAGAAATCAACTCCCTCCATGAAATTATAATATGAATAGGCATACCTACTATCCTTAAAGGAGAACTAGGTGCTTAGATTATGTTTCTTTGTTGCAAGAGAAATGGGATACTAGAGTGTATGTGATCTAGATTGACTATGATAAAATGATCAAGTTTCACAATGTATAGTAGATATAGAATAAAAGGTATAAACAATAAGGAATATATAAGTTAAAAATATAAAGAGAAACATGGATCTAAAAATTGGATCTCATTATACAAGACAAAAGCACTAGGCATGCTAGTCTAGAGAAGGAAGGTTGAAAAGATGGAGTAAACTGGAAGAAGAAAGTAATGGTTTTGTTTAAACTTTTTATATTCATAACACAAGATATATTGAAAATTTAATATGTAATTACAATTATGCAATTGATTAACCACATATTTAATTGCAAGTACATAAGAAATAAAATTCAAAAATGATTACAACCATGAACCAACTAATTAAATGCAAATCAAAAGTAGTGTAACATGTCAAGTTAACCAATATGAAATGATGGAAATAGATCTATAGGATAATCAATGCAATCTAAAGAAAGAAATCATAATAAGAAAACTAGAAGAAGAAAGTAATGGTTTTGTTTAAACTTTTTATATTCATAACACAAGATATATTGAAAATTTAATATGTAATTATAATTATGCAATTGATTAACCACATATTTAATTGCAAGTACATAAGAAATAAAATTAAAAAATGATCACAAGCATGAACCAACTAATTAAATGCAAATCAAAAGTAGTGTAAAGTGTCGGGTTAAACAATATGAAATGATGGAAAAATATCTCTAGGATAATTCAATCTAAAGAAAGAAATCATAATAAGAAAACTAGAAGAAGAAAGTAATGGTTTAGTTTTAAATTTTTATATTTATAGCATAAGATATATTGAAAAATGTAATATATAATTACAATTATGCAATTAATTAACCACATATTTAATTGCAAGTACATAAGAAATAAAATTAAAATATGATTACAAGCATGAACCAACTAATTAAATGCAAATCAAAAGTAGTGTAAAGTGTCAAGTTAACCAATATGAAATTATGGAAAAGGATCTCTAGGATAATCAATGCAATCTAAAGAAATCAACTCCCTCCATGAAATTTGAATATGAATAGGCATACCTACTATCCTTAAAGGAGAACTAGGTTCTTAGATTATGTTTCTTTGTTGCAAGAGAAATGGGATACTAGAGTGTATGTGATCTAGATTGACTATGATAAAATGATCAAGTTTCACAATGTATAGTAGATATAGAATAAAAGGTATAAACAATAAGGAATATATAAGTTAGAAATATAAAGATAAACTTGGATCTAAAAATTGGATCTCGTTATACAAGACAAAAGCACTAGGCATGCTAGTCTAGAGAAGGAAGGTTGAAAAGATGGATAAAAATAGAATTATGAGACAAGACAATTGTCTCCAAAAAAAATTGGTTAATATAGCATGATAGGGGCATTGGATGCCCTAGTATGGGGTTTTCATCTATTTGAATTCTATCATAAAATATCACTCTTTGCTCTACTCATTTGTAACTTTTCTATGGTTGGATGTTTACCTACACAAACATGAAAAATGAGGAAAAGTGTTGTTCCATTTAGGCGCTTTCCTAATTTTGGATGTGGCTAAACTAGATCCAAAAAATGTGTTATTGACTTTTTTGAAAAATGAAAGCCACAACTTGTTCTACCAATCACAATCAAGGATCTATAGTTTTTGACTAACATGAAGGCTATGTGAAAACCATGTAATAACATGCACTTTTTGGAACCAGTTTAGCCACGGCCCCTAATTTGAACCTTGTGTTAGTGTTCCCACTTTCATAATGGCTAATAATAATCTCTAGTTGCATTCTCTTACAAGGATAGATCTTAAATAAACAATGAAATGTTTGATAAGTTTTTGTTTTTTTTGGCTACTTGATAAGATATTACCTCAAGCATGGAAACCTTTCATGGAATATCACACTAGGCTTGATTAAGTCATGCAACATATTAGTGTATGTTTTCAACATGGAAAGATATAATGTGCTTAATTATTGTTGTAGTAGACTTGAATGCTTGAGTGTAGATTTGTGCTTGAATGACTTGAATTTCTTACTAGACTGATAGGAATTGTAGATTGATTACTAGAGCTTTGAAATGGGAAAGGGAGTTGTATATATATGCAACTTGAACCTTTTCAAATTAGCATGACACCCTTCAAAAGTTGAGACCAATTTGTTAGGACAAGGGTATTGGGTGCCCTAGTCCTAGTGAAATTTGATCTAAACAAAATCAAGAATCAAAGAATAAATCAATCTTTAAAAAAAGTTCCCAAAATGAAGCACAATTATTGATAAAGTAGGCACATATGCCAAAATGGGTTCAAACCTAGTGTGAAAATACTAAGGTCAAAAATTTACAATACTATAGCTACCAAATAACCAAGAGTGATAACCTTAAATTTATTTTTCTAGTTTCTATCTTCTAGTGTGAGGGAAACCTCAAAGCCATTTATTAATATTTTTTTGTTACTTCTACATTTTTGTTGTCAACATTAGCCACTTTTTAGTATTGGTGAAATTGGTCCTTATTTATGAGTTCCTACCATATAATCCTTATTATTTTGGTATAATTTCTAACTTTCAGCATTTGTCTCCTATGTTTAATATTAACTTTTGTCTTTCCTCTTTGACAAGCTAATTTCTCTCTATCCATTTTTGTTAATTATCATGCTTTTTCTATCCTAGAAGATGACTTTAAATATTCAATTTTTCTTTCAACAACTTCACCATGCTTTAGTTTATGATAAAAGAAATGTTCCCCTAGTTTATTCTTATATTTTTTTATTTATTTTTTATGTGCTTTAGTGTAGTTTTATTTTATTGGTGTTTAATAACTACATTCTTTTATTCTTTATTAGAACAAGTAAAAGTGGAAGAATAAAGATACATGATATGTTGAAGGCTAGTATCTCTCTTGTGGCCAAATTATTCTTTAAATTTATTATTATATATATTTTTCTTAACTTTTCATATGTACTCATCATAAGCTCGAAAAATTGCAAATAAAATACAAGAAAAAAAAAAAAAACTAAATTTTGGATTCTCATTTTAGTCCCTTTCCTATGTTGTCCATTTTCACCTAGTTTATCTTCCCTTTTTCTCTTAATAATTTGTATACTTCCCTTTTCCATCTCAACTCTACCCCTTTCCCATTTTATTTATTTATCTTCCCTTTAACATATTTTTTTCCCTTTTATCATGTCCCTTAATATTTTTTTAACTTTTTTCAATTTCAATTAAAATTTTAAATATTATATGTACATATCTAGCCTATATGAAAAACCCTTGAACATTTTTCTTAAAATTATTCCTTAAATCTCACCCTAAATCTTTTACCCTCACCATTAGATGGTCCCCTTTATATTTAATATATTCTCAAAAATCCTACCTCGTAGGGATTCAGGACTGAGGAGTTAGATCCTCTCTAACAAGTAGCATATACATATTTTTATCTTCTCAATAAATGAAAAGTTAAATTGCATTAAATATATTTGCTTCCAACCTATTCAATTTTATCTTCAAAATCTCTTTAAAATTTTGTGAAGCAATCCCTTCTTTTCCTAATTTCAATATATAAAAAAAATAAAAAAATCACTTAGCATAGCATTTTGAGCTGAGTTAAATTTATAATTAGGCAATCCTTCTATATTAATTTGAAAATTGTATGCATATGTTAGATTCATCCACAATCTCTGCCACATTTTTTTAACTTTTATAGATATTTCAACAAGCATATTTGTACCATTAGATGATTGATTTACATGTATTTACATTAAAAATGAGTTTGTTCTTTTATAAGTTTCATCATATTTTATATATTTTATTATTATTTATAAATTCCTTATTCTATTCCACTCGTATCTCTATCCAAACTACTCACTTTGACCCTTCTTTTTCTACCATCACATTCTCCCTTTAAACATTAGTTTCCCTATATATTCCTTTGTTTCTTCATTTATCCCTTGAAATCTTCACCAACCATATGTTATTTTTCTTATTTATATACCTTTTAATAATCACTCTTGTTTCATACATTATCTCATTTTCTATTTTTCCATTTGGTTAAATTTTTATTATTTTATTCTATTTTATCCCTTTCCCTCTAAACACTACTTTGCCCTCATTTATAGTTTCATTTCAATTTGACTTTAAAATTATAATTTATTTTCTCATTTAAAAAAAAAAAATTCCCTTGTATTTTTTAGTCCTCTCTAAAAATATTTTAAGACAGTTTTCCCTCATTTTTCCATCTTTTCTTCATAATCTTTCTTCAAACATTGCCTTGTTTTCCTTTTCGTCTTCAACATCATTGTTCTTAATGTTTTCTTATTTATCATTTGAATTTGAATGGTTTCTTAGTATAGATTATTTTTCAAGTTATTAGCCATCGTATATATAAATCTGAATGTTACTTGGATCATCCCACAAGAAGACAAACTAAAGTAGTTTTCCCTCCAAACATTAGCTTATGTGGAATTTTATAAATTTTTGGATTGCATTTTAATATAGAAAATTATGTCTATATTTAGATGAATTCATAGAAGTAAAGTAGCCTTTAATTCATCTTAAGAACATCTCTATAAATTGTTAGAAAAATCTAAGACCTTTGACTAGATCACCTTGTAGGTTAAACTAAACCAAATTAGTGGGATGACCATTTATTTATGTTTACTTCATTTTTACATATTTTGACCTTTTCTATTTTTGTTGGTCCTTAATACTAGGACCTTGTATCTACTCAAAAATTGATAAGAAACTAGGTGGCAAGTGTCATTTTATTCTATTTTTCACTTTTTCTCTTAGCCTTAAATTGAAGGTTTGTTGCTCTTTCCATTTTCATGTTTACAAGTTATTGTGAATGTACTCCAAGAAAACATGTATTTTTTGTTGTTACAAATATGGAGCAATGTGTTGTCATTGACATCAACCCATTATATAATTGATGTCAATCCATGATACAATGTGTGTTAAACTAATGATATACTTGTAGTGAAAATTACCTATGAAACAATTGTATGACAAAGGGGGAGATTAGTGTAGATAATGTCAATATGATATCTATGTGTTGCATCTCACTATTTTGATATTCATAATTTATTGATGTACTAGTCAAAGAGTTTAGATGGTTTTGTTCCTGACAAGACTAAGAGGGGGGGACTTAAAAATAGATTATTAATAAACAACATTAACTTACTTAGCATTAGCACATTAATCATCAACACATAAACATCAACAATCAACACATGAACACCAAATTTACATGGAAAACCCAAACAAGGAAAAACCACAATAAGAATCTAACTCATAATATAAATAACAATGTTTACAACATTTTAGGCTTACTTCCAGTGAGCACCAACACCTGAAGGACTTGCAGAATTAAGGTGCACAACCTTAGGCAAGATACAAAGAGGACTTGCTCAACTAAATATCACTTCTTCAGGACAAGATACAAATTGCTACTAAAGGACACATTGCCAGTCAACAATGAATGAAATAGTTGAATTGAAATTGAGAAGGATTCTCCTAAACATGAAATTATCCTTGAACAACTGGATCAAATGACCGACATAATGGAAACATCTTTGATAATCTTCACTATTACAATACACTACCTTGCAGAATATATCACCTTCAAATCTCTGCTCAAAATGATTTCCACACAACTACAAACTCAAATTTGCTTGCAAATAACTTCTCACACACTTCTCACATAATCCACTTTTCATCACTTCATAATTCATCCATCTGCACATCTTAAATATGAGATACAAAAATGAAATCTTAATTAAGAATCAACTAAAATAGAATAAGCAATATTACACAAAATATGCCACTAGGACCTAAAATACTCAAATAAGTCTACTCGGGGAGAAAGAGGGAACCAAAACATATTACAATATATCCTTCTATGTTTGATCCAACAATGTACACATGCTAACACATTCTCCAAGTCGTTACCAAATGTAAGGTGTAAAAATAACAACCAATCAACCACATAACCTCTTCCAATGCAAAATACTCAATGTGGAACTCCACATGCCATGGTCAGACTAAAAACAAAATCTCAACACATCTTAAAACACATATCTAGACCAAAATAATATGATCCACTAAACCATAGCACAATCAACAACATATCTAGAGGACACCAAAAGCTTTCCGGACCATCATGAATACACGATGACACAACCAACACCAAAAACATTATCTGCAACATAAAACATAATTCTGCAACAACCAAGAGCATATTCAAACCAACATCCATCTAAATAACTAGGTTTGACATCAATGACAACTATATGTTGCTTCCAACAATCTCCTATAGGTTTTTGATGAAAATGTAGAAGTCCTCAAAGTTTCTAAGGAGTGGAGTTTTACATAAGATAAGAGGAATAGCTCTACATAACTCCACAAATATTTATATGGCCATGTGATTGAAATGATAAGTCACTACCACTCTATGGTATGTACATTTCAAGTTACAAAGCATAAAGACAAACAAAAACTCTTATAGCTATAGTAGTTATAACTAGGAATTCAGGATAAGCATCAACACATTAGATTATGCAACCACGAAACATAAAATGCTATGAAATTTATCCTAATACATTCAATGAAAGAAGGAAAGATAAAATTTCAAAATAAAATCCCAAACCACATATTGAAATCTCCATCATTAACCTCCATTGTTCTTCTTTCACCTTCGAATTTGATGTGGGTGTCACCTACAAATACAAGTGATTGAAAGGAAGATGATTGCAAAAAAAGTGATTTGAAAGTGATAGAATAAGACTACTCAAAGTGTGGTTGTTGAAAATGAGAAATGAGAGCTCAATTTATAGACTTTTGAAATCACATTGAACGGACAAGATCAACTCAATCCAACGGTTGATATTTCGTGCAAGAATGAGTTAAAAGGGAAATTGCCATTAGAAGTGAAGAGAAAAAGGAGTTAAATAAAAAATAAAATGGAAAATTCTATTTGCAAAGAGGGTGAATAAATAAATATAAATTTATTTATTCAAAAAGAGACATGTTAACAAAAGAGTTGAATAATTGTTTAATTAATCAACCTAGGGGAAATGATTTGAATAATTTAAGATACCAACCCAATTGTTGATTTAGGTCCTAATAGTAATGAATGATTGGCCAATATTTAATAAAAAAATTAATGACAACTGACTAAGGTTGACAACAAAATAGGACAAAGATCGAAAAAGACCCAAGATTGATAATAATTTTGATAAAAGACTAATAAGATTGATAAGATCAATTGACAATGACTTGATAAAGAATTGATAAGATCGATTGATAAAGTGCCATGAAAGGCTAATAGAGTGTCACAGAGGACTGATTAAAATTGATTGATAAAGAGGTTGATAATTAATGACTAAATAATTATCAACAAAGAGGGAATTAAGTCTAATTGTCAAGATGAGACCAATTCGAATGATTTGAAAATGATAAAATGCCAATCATAATGATTTAGGACCAATGCAAATGAACAAGACCGATTAGGGTTGAATTTGAAATGAATTGAAACCAGAGGAATGATAAAATGTCACCATATGATGAAGATTGAATGTGACATAGAAGACATGTTAAAAATTAGGTTAGCGACATAGGAGTGATGACCAATTTTGAGTGTCTACACTTAGAACTAGAATGAGTCAAGTTCCAGTGGGCAATTGTCTAAGGAATAACATAAGTCCTCTAAAATTCTTCACATTACATAAAATTTCTTTGTGGTTGTTGATTTACACTCATAGATGTGATAAGATTAATATATTAAAGATTGGTGTAATTCAGTTCTTTATTGATGATTTAACTAATAATAGCGTGTTGACTACATTTCGGAACATAGAATTGTTGGCAATTAACACTCATTGGATTCATATGTTGTCATTGATGGCAAAAAAATTATATTCAAGGCATATACTGGCATTTGGAGGCATACACCGGCAGATACCAGCATTGAAGTAATCATGGTCATCACCAACATTGGCACTGACATCCAGTACTTCAGTGAAGCCGACATCAATCTGGGATCCGAAAAGTTTTATTTGTAAAATCATTTTGTAATTATTGTATAGAGATGACATTGAATATCTTTTGTATTGTAAGCCAACATAAGGCATATTGTTTGTAAAGGGTATATAAGTCAGTCTATTAGGTAATTTTAAAATATGACAAGGAAGTAGGATAGTGTGATGCGAAGGATATGTATGTATGCCATTTATATGCAAAATTTATATCATGCAATGATCAATAGATGGTTTGTAGATCATTCTTAGAGGAAAGGAGATATCAATAGAAGGGTTCAGGGTTTATGAACTGGTACAAAACAGAGCTTTAATGGGAACTCTTTTCGGCATTGCAAATGCATTTTGTGAGTTCACCATTACTATTTTATATCAACAGAAGCTTGTAGTTAGTGAGACTCTTTTGTGTTGAGTAGTATGCTCTAGGCAGTGTGCCTTCCTGCATATGCAGGCCCCCATGCTATGTAATATTTTTCATATGGCCAGTGAATTGATATTGTGGGTCACAAATCCCATCGTGGTTTTTCCTCTTTGAGGTTTTCCAGGTATAAAATTCAATATGTTATGGTGTTCATTCATGTGGTTGGTTTATTTACTTCATGTTATATGTTTCTTCATTTACCAGTTTATATGTGTGTGTTATAATAAGGTAAAATATTATATTACCGGTAGAACAGTGATTCACCCCCCCCCCCCTCTTAGTGTTCTTGGATTCCAACAATTGGTATCAAACCCTGGTACCTCGGAGGAAGTTTAACAGCTTGAGGAAGATCCTGAAACCAGAATCATTGAACATGGATATGGAAAAGAAACTTGAGATGGCACTTGAGGATTATGATGTTGAAAGGATGAAGAACTTAAAGCTGCAAGATGAATTGAATTTTGCTAATGAATTCATTCTGTTTTGCAAGAAAGGTTATCATCAGCTCAAGCTAAGAGGAAGGAACTTTTGCAAAACCAGGATGATGAAGAGAAAAATGAACTTAAGGAACAATGTCAGAAACAAAGTCAAGTAAACATGCTCATGAAGAATGAAATGCAAGACCTGACTATGAGGATGCCAAAGATATTGAGGATAAAAGAAGAAGAAAGAAAATCTTGTTGTATCTCTGAAGAACAAATTTGAAGAATGTGGCAGATTGACTCATGAGAATAATCTGTTGAGAACTGATTTGGTACAATCCAAGAATAATGGACAAAAGATTGAAAGACAAATAATGACACTAAGAGATGATTTGACTACTGTAAGTGAGTATAAAGAAAAATTCAGGATTAGTGTTGCATAGTTGGATGATTTATTGAAAAGACAAAGGCAGAGTGAAAGCTCTAGTACTTCAAATTAAGATCAGACAACTAGTATGCAGAACTCATTAGACTAGAGGAAACCAGTAAGGCAATCTAATGCTTACAAATTCAATGGTAGATGCTTTGTTCATAATAAATTTGGGCATATGACTAAACAATATAGAAATAGAGGAAATCAAAACTACAATTTAGTTCCCGGTCAATGCACAAATTGCAAGAAATATGGTCAGAAGTCAGAAGATTGCAGAATGAATGTTAAATGTCATGCATGTAGAAAGTTTGGACATTTGGCTAATCAATGTAGGTCAAGGAATGACACTGGATATGTCAAAGAAATTCAAAAGAACAATGTTAGATGTTATGCATACAACAAAATAGGTCATATTGCTAAGTACTGTAGAAACAAGACTAAATCAGTTAGCAATGATAAATAAAATGAGAAAGGAAAGCAAAAGGTAGATGAAATACAACAACATCACACCAAGAGATGGGTTAGAAAGTCTCAATAACCAAGTGAAGATGCAACTACACCAGTAACTGCACCATTAACTCCACCGGTAGAACAGAGCATTTCTGCACCGATAGGAAATTCAACTGGTAACTGAGGCATACACCTTAGGGGTTGGAAAATTAATTCAAAATATTGCATATTACCCAGAAGATATCTAGAAAGAGATCTGGAGAGTTGTATTGATCATTGATGAAGGTTTATCTGACATAAAATTGTGAAATCGGCATCTAGTAGGGTGCACCGCTAAGCATTTATGACAGTGATGAATTAGGGTTTACTCACTGATAAAAAGGGAAAATGGAATCATTTTCACTCACCCAACACTCAATAAAACCAGAGCGAAGCAAAGGAAAATCACAGATGATCAAGAGTGAGCAAAGGCATTCTAAAAGATTTCCAGCAGCTATCTTAGAAGTAATCAAAATATTTCAACCAGCGATCATTATCCAGGTATTTCTTTGAACTCGCATCTAGATCATCATCTTCTCCTACTTTCACTATGAATCCCACAGTTGTTGAGGTTAAGGATAGGCTTAGACCTATTTTCAAAGAAATTCCTCAAATTGCAATGAAGGAAGACTCTACTGGCAAATTTTCAAGGGTTCCTGATGGCATAGTTTATGTAGAAGATGTAAGGGCTTATATTCACTACACCTTGGAGGATTTAGGCACTGAGGAAGTCAATGGAATGTATCAATCTGTGATACTAGGCAGCTCCAGAACAATCGAGCCAAAATATCAAATCATTGAAGACCTAGGGTTAACCAAAATCCTGTATATACTAGAATTCAAGGATGAAATGATTAGATATGTTCTGAGAAGGGCCCATAATGAATTCATCTAGCTGGACTGGCCTCACATGATCACCAAAGAAGCAATTCAGGTGGTCACCAGCTTACCCAAAGTTGGGCAGGAACCAGGGAAGAAGATCTCCAACACTGAGGTTGAAAAGTTCATCGGCGCAACCCATGATGGAAGGTCGATGAGGATCATCACTGTCAAAGATACAGATGTAAAATTTGTTGGCATGATCATCAACTACAAGGTAACACAATCAAGTCGATTGAACTTTGTTGCCAGTTCATGTATCCATGTTGCATATCAAATGATAAAGAATAATGGAAAGTATGATTTGTGTGAATGGTTAAAAAGTGAATTGATGTTAAATATTGGCAAGATCAAAGAGGTTAAGAAAGGAACTTTCCAGTTTGGCAATCTTATTGTCTGCTTGATGTTATATTTCATGAATGAGCTGCCAAATTTGGGAAAGAAACGTTGGGCTCATGACATATTGGTAGGCATGCAAATCAAAGATGCAATCACCGGTCTTGGCAGCATTAGGGATGAGAAGCTTTGGGGCTTCTTTAAAACTTTTCAAGAGAACATGAGATTGAGGGAGAGAATCTCCAAACTCGTTGTGGAGAAATACTCCACTAAAATCTGCTTCATGGTAAAAACAAATGAGAGACTCATGGAAGCAGTGGAACCTAGAACAATATGGGTCACTGAATTAGGTTATGAAGTTGATGACAGCATCTTGGAGCTATATGCTAAATTGTTGATTGATGTTCCTTTGGATGAAAAGGCTGAACACTTTGGCACTACAGAGGAGAAGGCTCTTGAGGTTAAAATTGGTTTCAACAAGAAAAGAAAGGAAAAGAAGATAGACAAAATATATGCCTTCATTCAGAATGTAATTCACAGGATAGATACAAAACTAGGTTCTGGATCTAAACCGGTAGATCAACCGGCAATAGCAGTTGCAACAACTGTAGTAAAAAGTGCTCCTAAGGTAAAGAGGCTAGCAACTTTCATATCTCCTATCACTTATGATTCTAATTTAGAGGATAATCAACCTCTTGCATTCAGAAGGGTACAAAGGAAGAAAGATGACAAGCCTCTGGTAGAAGAGAAGAAGGTGGAACCAAGGAGGAAGCTAGTAAGAAAGGTAACAACAATATCCACACCTCCGGCAAGGAAACCTACTCAGAAGAGGAAGCTTGCTCCATCTGCTCCTGCAACCCCCAGCAAGAAGAAGAGTAAGAGTGATGAAGCAACTAAATTTGGTAATATGACTTGTGCAGAGTTAATTGATGAGGTAACAAAAGATGGAATTTTGAAGAATGTGTCAAATTTATATGAGCATTTAGATGGCAATGAACAAAATGAAATAGAAGCATTTTTGTTACATTTAGACATATATAAGAAGGCTTTGGTAGAGATTTTGAAAGAAATTCCTTTATCATTGTATATTAAGTTAGATGTAAGGAGATTAGATGCAATCAGGAGGGACAAAGAGATTAAAGAAGTTGAACTTTTGAGTATGTGTGGTTCTATAAATAATGAGCAAATGAAAAGTTGTATAGAAGTTGCAAAAAGAACAATCTTTAGCAGCAAACCCCGACAAATAAGCTTAATGATGGGTAGAGTCAATGAAATAATAAATGAGACCAGAGATGGTTGGGATAAATTCTTCCAAAAGAATCCTGATTTCCTTACTTCTCAAGAAGAATTTGCTAAGGCAACAACTCCCACCATTCCGGACAAATCTAAAGGGAAAGAAATTTTGGGAAGTGCAAATCAAATTTTGAATGAACTGGAAGTTAATCCTAAAACTGATGAGAGTGTACAGACTAAATAGTTAGAGACAACATTTGTATAGTCTGAGAAAGGTAATATAGGTAATGTACAGGATACTGATAATATTGTGGATAATACTCCACCGACAGTAATAGATACTCCACCAAGTGGTGAAGCCACTAGTTTAAAAGAGGATGAGAAAAGAGATACACCAGAAGAGGATAAGGAAAAGGAGATTGATAAGACACCCAGTACCATACCGACAGTTGATTCCCCAGCAAAACTTTTGGCAATTGACACTTCTCAAGTTGAGAAGAAATCAATCACAGAGATGAGTCCCACAAAGCTAATGAAGGAAGGATCTACAGACAAAGGAATAATAGATCAGTCAATAACAGTTTTGTATAGATTGATTCCCGATTATATGATTGAAAATGAAGTAAGCCCTTCTGGCAAGCTTAAGGTATTGACATAGCACATATTTAAAAACTTTCAATCATTACAACATATTTCCGATAGGAAAGCACTTGAAATATTTACTTTGGATAAGAAAGTTTCTTTTGACCAGATTATTGAGACAGAAAAGAGGAAGGTTGAAGAGAAACTTATACTTATTGAAAATTCTTTGAAATTGTGTACAAGTATCTACATGGTATGTTGTAATATAGAGATTCTTACAACAAATGTAGATAAGAGGATAAAGGAGTTAAAGAAAAGATTGCTAATATTGCAAATTCTTTTGATGGACTAACTTCTCTTACAACATCCATTGATGGACAATTTTTGACTTTGTAGAACCAAATTTTTGCTTTTGAAAAGGAAAGAGACAAGATTATTTGGAGAGCAAGAAGTCTCAGAGGTTTGGTGAGTCCAAGATTAAATTCACTTGGTGTACATAAGAAGGAATGCATGGATATGCTTGCAAAACCCACACCGACAGAAGTCACTGAGAAAGAAACACTAGCACATTTATTGAGTGGACTTGTATCCATATCTAGAACACTCAAAACCACTTGGGATACCTATATACATTTACTAGAGAAAGCTTATCCGGAAATCTTGAAATTGGTCAAGCTTCGGTAAAGTAATATGTAATTATTCTTTCACCAGTCTTTGGCATTGATGCCAAAGGGGGAGTGTATATTGATGAATACTAAGAGGGGAGGGTGAATTAGTATACCCAATAAGCTTACCAAACACTTAAGCAGTTTAACTGCAGACCGGTAAAGACCTTTCAATAGTAAACCGGTTAATACATGAACAAGCCAAATAGAAAATAAAGCATTCACCCACAATAACATAGTCACCATAACATAAGATATTTTGACTTGGAAACCCAAATGGGAAAAACCACGGTGAGTAAAACTCACAAGTCTAATATCTACAGAATAGCAACCAGACCGGTTAAGGCCTTACAATGTTCTTCACCAGAACAGATCCTATTAGGAATCCTAATCTCTATTAAGAGATAAGTCTTGTTAAAGACTACCTTGTTAAAGGATTTCAGATCCACAACTCTGAACCACCTTGTTAGAGGATTTAGAACAGGCTTGATTGAGCCTACCCAATTAAGGGTTTATGACATGTCAAAGAGATTAGTAATCAACAAGTAAGTGATCTACAAAGTAGCACAAAATTCTTAGTTAGATCCTTTGATTGCTCTCTGTTAATGCATTGCAACATTACTTCAGTCTTCTAATCAATCTCTGTCACAAGATACTTTTTCTACAAAGACCTAATCTTCTTACGCAACACTTCACACACATACATACAAAACCCTAGACATGATGTCCTCATATAGGAATCTGATTTCATGTCAGTCCAATGAGATTAGACTATAATTTCCTAGGTACATTGCATCTAGACATAATTTGTAACATGACACAGAATCATCGCATCGATGTCAGTGGATGATAACTCATCACACTTTACAAGTTTGCCAATTAACAAAACACAGTATACTGATTACCGGTTTACAAACAAAGACTGGTAAACTCGAACATAGTGTTTTGATCTTAAAAAGATTAGTTGTCTCTTAGGGTCCTCGTACCGCTTGAAGTCCTCGGTCATGCTTTAACTGGTAAGCTCCTTCTGCAAACACTAATAGTCTTCTACAAATAAAGACTATACATACAATGACATATAATACCGGTTTGAGCAATACATCACATAGTATCGGTTGAGAATAACTCATACAACAAATAAATGTGTGTCCATCAATGACAATCACAACTAAACATCATCAAAATACCAACAATCTCCCCCTTTGGCATTGATGACAACACTTAGGAAAATTTGACATCTAAGAGCTTACAAAACAAAAATGATGCCATAACCAAAATTACTCCCCCTAAGCATATACACTATTCCCTTTGCCAAAATTGCAAGAATGTACAACTTCAAAACCACTCCCCATAAAATTTTCAGTACAATATCACTCCCCCTTTGCCAACAATGACAAAGTAATGCAAACATGCTAAAATCATATTGCATACCATGAAAACAGAGTATATGTTTATGACAATAATGAGTAGAACTTTTCAAAAATGAATTTAAATTTTTTAGAAATTCCTTCATGTCTGTAGACCAAGTATCTAGGAGTGAGGCAACAATTTCACTCTGAGTCTTCATCTTGAATGCTAACTCCTCCATGGCATCAATAGTGCTCAATTCCTGAGTGAAAATGATGGCATCCATGTTCAGAAAGCATTTCTAAAGAATCTGCAACTTAGGTAACAAAAGAAACTGAAGTTTCTGCAGATCTTGAGACCGCTTGCAGATCTCTAAATCAATCTTGTCAATCTGTTGTCGGGGAGTTTGTACAGTCTACCCATACACTATGAAGGAATCATATGGCACTTTGAAGTTGTCTATATACTTCTTTAACTTCGATTGGAGTTGACCCTTCGTCTTCAGAGCATCATCATAGAATAGATTGGGCTGGTAGATTTTGCTCAAAAGTTTCTATCCTTCAACCATTTCCAGATTGATATCATCTCTCTGATGGATCAGCTTGGCTCTATATTCATCAAATTGCTTCACCAATGCAACTTTTAGTGCCTTTGCATGCTTTTTCTTTGCAGTAGCATGGGCAACATCTTCCAATGATTGCACTTGATCACCCATTATTGTGAATAGAAGTTTCAACTAGGCCAGTGAAGAGTGGGTACCAGAAAGATTAGTATCAGAGACTAATGTTGAAAGAGTGTCAACAACAAGTTGAATAACAAATTTTTCTTTCTTCCTTCTTAGTTCCTCCAATCTTTCTTGAGCAAGTTGAATACTTCTTAGGAGCTCATTTTCATCTACCAATTTGGTGAGACAGGCAAGAGTCAATTCATTGTGATCGGTGGGATCAACCTCTTTGGCATGAACTTGATCTTCGGTTGCCCTGGGAGTCTATCCACCTTCCTTTGCTTTGATCTCCTCTTGTCTCTTCTTCTCCTACTCTTCTTTCTCCATAGCCTCCTTGTCGGCCTTCTCTTTTTCCTCTTTCTCCTTCTCCAGTTTCTCCTTCTTTGCCTTCTCCTTCTCCACTTTCTCCTTCTCCACTTTCTCCTTCTCTGCTTTCTCTTTCTCTGCTTTTTCCTTCTCCACTTTCTCCTTCTCTACTTTCTCCTTCTCCATTTTCTCCTTCTCCGCTTTCTCTTTCTCCACTTTCTCTTTCTCCGCTTTTTCTTTCTCCACTTTCTCCTTTTCAGTTGTCTCCTTATTGGCTTTCTCCTTATCTGCTTTCTCTGGTTTAGTACCTTCAGCATCTAATGCATCCACATCAATAGGATCATTTTTCTCATCTATTCTTTCTCCTTGATCATTGAAGGTTTCATTCAGTTTAGATTTTGATAGGTCAAGCTCTTGCTTAGCCTATCAATTTTCTTTAGATACCTTCTGCATCTTGATAGTTGCTTTAGCCTGCAAATGAGTGTCTTTTTCTACTTCAGAGATTTTACCTCCAAGTAACTAAAGTCTTCTCTTTCTCATGAAAAAGGTGCCTTTGTACCGATCAAGAAGCTCAAATAATTTAGAATTGGAAGCATCTGAGAAATATTGAGAAAAAAATTTCTCCCTAATTGTTTGCTCCTTTTCAATGACAATGCACCATTTATTATCCAAAGAATTAGAAATAATAGGTTTGATATCAATCGGAGACCGATCATTATCGCATAAATACTTAATAAGTTCTTTCTCTACCTCCTGCTTTTCAGTATTGCTAAGATCATCAAAATAATCTTTTAGATCATCAAGAATTTTCCTTCCAATATTCTTCATAATCCATTGATAATGTGTCATAGGCTTGTAAGAAGCAACCTATATGTTTACCGGTGCAGAGGTTGCAGGTACATTATTGGTTAGCTTGGTCTTCTTACTTGATTGCCTCACCTTTTTTATTTCATCTTCCGATTCAGTGTCTACTAAATCCTGTGCTTCGTTCTTGGTTTTCCTCTTCCTCTCAAATACCTTCTGTAGAATAGCCTCCGGTTTCTTCTTAGCCGGTGACCTCTTGGTCACTTTTGGACTAACAACAAATGTAACCGGTTCTGATGTCGATGGCACAACTTTCCTCTTCTTCTACTTTGGTACTTCAGTAGGATTAACCCTCTCAGAGTAGGTACCGGTCCTCTTCTTCTTTGCATCAAGTGGTGAAGCAAGTAGGGTGGAGGCATACCCAGTGAGTATATCGTTCACCACTTCATAGCCCATAGGCTCAACTTCATCTTCTCTTGGCTCAACCGCTTCCATTATGCAATGATCCACTTTGATCATGAAACATATACATTCTTCATACTTCTTTACCAAGTCACCTGATAGCCTTGTTCTCTAGTTCGTCTTCAATCTGAACTCATCGAAATTCTTCTTCAGAATCTCTGGATAGGTAGATCCCACTACTTGCAAACTCTCCTTGATTTGTCTAGTAACTGGTAGGTCACTTGACCATTGAACATCACCAACTCTTGGAAAATACCCTTGAAAGTAGAAAAACAACCCGACAAGTAGTTGACCAGATTTGAACCTTAGTGTCTTGTCCTCTTTGATGGATTTAAAATTCTCCATGAGCTGTTTTTGCATACAGGTACACAAGTCGTATTATGCATCATCCTTGATCATCCGATAAGCGGCATGCACTGCAGCCATAGGAACAGAGTTCATTAGGCTAGCATAGAATACTCTATACCCAATCACCATGCATGCATACTTCACCAAGTCATCTCTAATGGTGTTAACAATCATTGCCCTCTTGTTACTCATAGAACCGATGAGCTCTGTCACTTTGGCTTTTGTGATCTTACGAAGAACAGGGACTTCTCCAATATTGCAGAAACTGGTCACGACATGGTTTGCCTCTGGTGTGATATCATGGGTTCGCTCAAGATACATCTCGTCACCATGAACCCTACTAGAATAATTTTTATATGATCTTCTCTGAATTCCTTGAGAAAATATACTGCATTGTGGAATTTCTTCTTCTCAATCACACTGTACTCTGGTTTAATCTTCTTATCTTTTCCACAGAACAAACTCAACTAGGAGTGAATCACTAGAGACCCTAGGTCTTCCAGTTTGTAATCAATGTAACCAAAAACATCCCCTTCGATAATGACTCCGGTGGGAACTTGAGATAGGGCATTGTATTTCAACTTCTTCCTAAGAGATTCAGATGACTCCTCAGGTGTGGAAGAACTAGAAGAGACTTTGGATGTAGAAGCCATGTCTAAATATTTTTGAATGATAAGAGTGATTCGACGAAAAATACCTTTTCACTCTGAACTAGGGTTCGCCGATGTCAAGCACAACACACTTCTCCAAAAGCTTTCTTTACCACTCTGACCTTCACTTGAAATGAGTATTGGGTCTTGCATAAGATTTCTTTCTAGATTTCTTTGAATGCAAGATTTGATCGCTTTTGTTGCGTTGCTCAAGTTAGACAAATTCTTCTTCAAAAATAGGTAAGTAAAAATGACTACAAGAATTGCCTTTATACATTCTCCTACCTACCATAATAAATGCATCACCCTTAGGGTACAAATCCTAATTTTACCTTTTACCACTTTATTTCTTCTGTCAGTTGACAGGTAACTAATACCGATAAAAGCACTTTACCGATATACACTAGGGGTTCAAAACATTGTTACCGATATGTTCCCCCTTAAGCTTTTTGAAGCTCAATTCGCCGATTCAGGGGTCTCCACACTGGGTGTGGAAACTGGTACATCTTGTGGCTTCTCTTCAGATTTCTTTTTCCAAATTTTATCCATATCGGCCTGAACGGTTTCAACATCGGCCTTTCCTTTACCTTATGGGTTGACCGGTTTGTCTTCCGATGGATTCTGTCTCAGTCTGCATGCTCTGGAAAGATGTCCCAGTTTGTTACAATGATAGAATACCATACCAGGTGCTCTCCATGGTCTAGTGTTTGCCTTTCCATTCTTTCTCCTACATGTTGCAGCAGTGTGACCGCTACCACGACAAATCACACAATTTGCTCTCCAACCATTTGTCGCTCCATAACCCTTTGACCCGTGGTCATAGGTTCTATAGCGGTTTGGGTTCAAGTTCATAAGAGGTTCTTGGACAACTCCTTTTGATCTTACTACATAGCCTCCAAAGTTGTTCATAACCGATCGGCACTCAAAAGATCTACACCCAAACTTGTTGCATGCATAACAATGACCATTAAATCTACCTGTTCTAGCCTTGTGATCATACACATTGTTTTGCATGTAAGGGAAATTATTATAAGCCTTTCTCCTACATACATTGGCAGTATGCCCTTCCTTATGATAGTTAAAGAATATAGGTTTGAACTTTGACTTACCTGTGCTTTTTCTACTTTTCTCAGGTACCGGTTTCTCTTTTAGTGCATCAATCTTGGTTACAGAGGATTCACCTTCCTCATATGAAGAGAAACCAAGTACAATGGTATCCTTTGATGGCTTCATTGATTCTAACTTTTGGTCCAACTTTGCAGGACTCCAGTTGAGCTTTGCAAGTATCTCCTTCATCTCAGTAAGTTCTTTGGAAGAGCTTCATTGGTCTTCATTAAGGTTTCATTCTGAGAAATGGCTGCATTCAGTTCTTCTTGCATTTTTTTTTCTCTTCCTTACCCTCTTGCAGATAAGCGGTAATGGTACTAATTTATTGTTTCAACTTAGAGATATCGTGCTCCTTGTCCTTCACTAGATCCTCAGCTTTTCTTTGGTTTTCTAGTTCCTGACTCATCCTAATGGTCAGTCCTTCCAACTCCCTCCTCATATTAGTTTTGGAATCATTCAGTTTCTCCACTTCTTCAACTAGGGCATCCATGTCTGCTTCATCAAATGAGTTGTTTTCAGTAATTTCCAGCATTTGCTCAACAAGTTCTCTTCTTTTGGCCAAAGAGGCTTTACACTTGACCTTAAATTCATCATAGGCTTTCTCAGATTCAGCTAGATGGTGAGTGAGTTCCCTCATGTTGTATTCCCCCATATCTCCTTTCAAGTGTTTAGACTTAAAGAAAGGTTAGCTCTGATACCAATTGATGAATACTAAGAGGGGAGGGTGAATTAGTATACCCAATAAGCTTACCAAACACTTAAGCAGTTTTACTACAGATCGGTAAAGACCTTTCACAGTAAACCGGTTAATACACAAACAAGACAAATAGAAAATAAAGCATTCACCTACAATAACACAATCACCATAACATAAGATATTTTGACGTGGAAACCCAAATGAGAAAAACCATGGTGAGTAAAACTCACAAGTCTACTATCTGCAGAATAGAAACCAAACCGGTTAAGGCCTTACAATGTTCTTCACCAGAATAGATCTTGTTAGGAATCCTGATCTCTGTCAGGAGATAAGTCATGTTAAAGATTACCCTATTAAAGGATTTCAGATCCACAACTGTGAACCACCTTGTTAGAGGATTTAGAACAGGCTTGATTGAGCCTACTCGGTTAAGGGTTTCTGACTTGTCGAAGAGATTAGTAATCAACAAGTAAGTGATCTACAAAGTAGCACAAAATGCCTAGTTAGATCCTTGATTGCTCTTTGTTAATGCATTGCATCATTACTTCAGTCTTCTGATCAATCTCTGTCGCAAGATACTTTTTCTGCAAAGACCTAATCTTCTTACGCAACACTTCACACACATACATACAAAACCTAGACATGATGTCCTCATATAGGAATCTGATTTCATGTTGGTCCAATGAGATTAGACTACAATTTCCTAGGTACAATGCATCTAGACATAATTTGTAACATGACATAGAATCACCGTATTGGTGTCCATGGATGATAACTCATCACACTTTACAAGTTTGTTGGTTAACATAAAATAGTATACCTATTACCGGTTTACAAACAAAGACTGGTAAACTGGAACATAGTGTTTCAATCTTAAAAAGATTGGTTGTCGCTTGGGGTCCTCATACCGCTTGAAGTCCTTGGTCATGCTTTGACCGGTAAGCTCCTTTTGCAAAAACCGATAGTCTTCTACAAACAAAGACTATACATAAAATGACATATAATACCGATTTGAGCAATACATCACATAGTACCGGTTGAGAATAACTCATACAACAAATAAGTGTGTGTCCATCAATGACAATCACAACTAAACATCATCAAAATACCAACATATATTATGTGAAAAATATGTATATAATCCTAAGGGGAGGATATGAGACAGAGAGTATATTGCAAACATAGTCAATTAGCTCAGGGGGAGCATGTTTCAGTTGAACCGACAGGGAATCCATTTTTCACATGAGTGTTGCCATCAATGCCAAAGGGGGAGATTGTTGGCAATTGACACTCATTGGATTCATATGTTGATATTGATGGCAACAAGATTCTATTGAAGGCATATACCGGCAGATACCGACAATTGGAGGGATACACCGGCAGATACTGGCATTGAAGTAATCGGGGTCATCACCGGCACCGACACCGACATCCAACACTTCAGTGAAGCCGACATCAGTTTGGGATCTGAAAAGTTTTATTTGTAAAAACATTTTTTAATTATTATATATGTCCAACATTGAATATATTTTGTATTTTAAGCCGACATAAGGCATATTGTTTGTAAAGGGTATATAAGTTAGTCTATAAGGTCATTTTGAAATATGACAAGGAAGTAGGATAGTGTGATGCAAAGGATATGTATGTAGGTCATTTGTATGTGAAAGTTATATCATGCAATGATCAGTAGATGGTTTGTAGAAAATTCTTGGAGGAAAGGAGATATCGGTAGAAGGGTTCAGGGTTTATGAACCGGTACAGAACAGAGCTTTAACCAGAACTCTTTTTGGCATTGTAGATGCATTTTGTGAGTTCACCATTACTATTTTATCTCAGCAGAATCTTGTAGTCAGTGAGACTCTTTTGTGTTGAGCAGTGTGCCTTCCTACATGTGCAGGCCCCCATGGTATGTAATTTCTTTCATATGGCCAGTGAATTGATATTGTGGATTACAAATCCCACCGTGGTTTTTCCTCTTTGAGGTTTTCCAAGTATAAAATTCAGTGTGTTGTGATGTTCATTCATGTGGCTATTTTATTTACTTCATGCTATATGTTTGTTCATTTACCAGTTTATATGTGTGTTATAATAAGGTAAAATTTTATATTACTGGCAGAACACTGATTCACCCCCCCCCCCCCCCCCCCCTCTTAGTGTTCTTGGATTCGAACAAGAATAACTTACTCGCATCAATATTCTTATTTACGTACCATCATGTATCAATCAAATATTGAAAAGGAAGTATTCAAGATTTTTTGACAAGAGTAAAAGTGTACTTGTCTTGATTCACATAATGATATTCATCCCTTTTCGATACCACAAACATGACAAAAGTTGGTATTTTGATTTTTTTGTGTATTTGGGCTGACAAGACATGTTGTTCTTCTTTATGCCTTGAACATGAGTATTTGGACCAACATTAGATATTGTAATAAGATTCCCTTGGATTCATCTTAATTCTAGAATATGCTACATTGTATGATCTCTTTGGAAAATGTGCTTTGTGGCTAACCTAAAAGATCTATCAGTCTCATTTATACATTACCTTAAGGTGAACCTAATTGATGTTTCAATAACTTGCAGAGAACCTATCAAGTGTCTGACTAATAGAGGACTACATACTCATCTATGCATGATCTTAAAGCTGACCTAACTAATCCAAAGAGCATAAAAACAAGATTATGTGGTTGACTAGTAATGTATTATATACTTCACTATAATGTTACCTCGAATACTAACATGATTGTGACTCTAAATACTTGTAAAGGATATAATATAAGATAAAATCTCTCAAAAGGTGTGTGTGTAGGAATAGTGAAAGAAACAAGCAAACATTATAGTTAATATAGAAAAGAAGAAGTATTGCAATGGTTGATCATCTTCAATTCTAATCAAGTATGGTTTTATGATGTTGTAGCCTCCTTGTGAAAATCTTGTAGGGAGTTGTAAATTTATTTTGATGTAGCCATTAATCTTTGTTGTAGGGAGTTGATTCTTCCTTTATTAGTAGTCATTAAACATGTCTAGAAGTTGCAGCTTCCTTTGTGTTATAACCCATAAAACATAATGCGATCCTCTTTTCATTTGTGAGGCTGGATTTGGACAGTAGCTCCAAGCAACTTCTTCACCATGGTTTTTCCCTTGTAGGGTTTTCCATATAAATTTGGTGTTCTCTTGTGCACTTGTGTGGTATGCTTTGTTCTTTCAACATTTCATTGTTGCAAATATGCTTAGTTATGAAGTAAAGGTTTTCAACATAAGATGCGATGAAAATTTTAGGTGTTTAACATTTTTTAACAACCTTCACTTCAAGTTTTAGGATCATAACATTCTATTTTCTAAGTGAAACCTTTTTAGGATCATATTATTCATTATCTTTTTTACACACACATGCATAAATATTTCCATTAGTTTTAGTTTTTCATCAATTATCTAATAGATCCCCATTTCTAAAAACTCTCTATAAACTACCGAGGAGTTTCTTATAAAATTTAATATTTTCACCATCACCCAAGATCAAGTAACCCCTACAAGTTCAAAGAGTCAAAGGAAGAGTAAGGATAAGACAAGGTAGTTAGAAAAGGTTTCCCTATTAGGCTAGCTAATCTCTTTCGGTCATATGTTACCAAAAACCACCAAGTATTATCCGCATAATATTCTATCATTTTCCTATTCACAAACCTTAATTCATTGGTGCATTCAGCTCCACTATCACTTTATTTGATTTCCCTTTAAGTTAGTTTACTTAGTTTATTGTTTCTATTACTTTACTACTTTTTATAGATTCTTGCAGGTTGTCTAGATCTTAGCTTTTTCTATAGGTAATTAATCTAGTACATATTTATTATTTTAAACAATCATTTGTATATCAACATCCTAAAAAGAAACTTAAACAAAAACATTTTTTAAGGCATTTTGTTTCAATGGGTGCCTCCCATAGGGAGTCTCCACTTAATGAGTATCATAGGTATCATAACACATATATTCATAAAAGAGATTGTATAATTACTCAATATATAAGTTTTTATATCAATTTCTACCAATGGTTCAAGACAATTGGTTAATCAAAGTATGATATTAAGGGTGTCCCTCATGGATTGTGAAGGATAGATTACACTATACAATATTTTTTGAAAAAAATATTTTACCTTATAAGAATGGAAATTGATGAATGGTTACCTAGAACTAAATTTAATATTCATAGATCTCAACGATGTCTAAGAATATTATGATATTAAAAAAATTAAATACATAGTATAAAAATCAATAAATGACTATAGAAAAGTGTATTGGGAGGGAGGTTAATAAAATATTATGATTTTAAAATATAAAGATGTATTATTTAAAACCCAATAGTTGAGCACGATATATTGTACATTTATTTGATTAATTCCCTTGTACTTTCAGAGTAATAAACTTCCTAACTTTCATAATGATCATTTTTTAACATCTATGTGACTAACCTGCCAAGGCATTCTAACATCACACGATATAATTTTTAAGGTGGTTTTATCAATGAAACAAAAAATTAATTATTTAGTATCAATGTGTAGTAAGAACTTATGTAACCTTCTCCTATTAGATTCTAGATCTAAATTCACACCCAAAACATGCTTGAATTATTTACCCCATATTAGACAAGTGTGATGTGATGTAATATTAAAGAAAACATGATAAAAGTGTGGAAATGTCATGAACCTAACAATATGGCAAATATTGGTTACTCTATTCATTCATTATTCAACATTAATAATTTTTTTAAGGGAGGTTTATGTTTGTCCAGTTTATAAATAAACTATATTTTTTGTTGTAAGTTTCTTGAGTAGATGCAATCATCAATAGATATGTATTTTTTAGAAACAAATTATAAAATAAATTTGTATGACATACAAAAAATTGTATTTTTCTATGCATATGGCTACAATGATACAAATCATGGTGCCAACAAATATAAGGTAAAAAAATATAGCTACAAAGATTTGTTTCAGATTAGATGAAGAGAAAAGGAGGTTAGAGATGGAAATAAGCACAATAGAAGAGATGGTAGTAGATAAAGAAAGATAGGGAACACATATGGAGAGAAAGGGAGAAGAAGAAACAAGTGGAAAATAAAGAAAAAGATTCTATTAGTAAAGGGGGATGAACCAATAAAGTAATGATAAAAAAAAACAAAAAACTACAACAGTTGCATTACTAGAAATCATCAACATTGTAGGACAAGACACAAATGAAAAATCAAAAAACCAAAAAACCAAAAAAAAATTGTATTAGTGAAGTGATAGAATCATAGAATCATAGAATTATCTAGAAATTATGCAATGTTTGAAACCCTTGGAATAGGGACAAGTAGAAGAGGATAGAAATTCATGAAAGAAGATATGGGGAGGAATAATACACTCTCCAAATGATAGATTAGGAGAAGACAAGTGAGTGTGTCTTTGAGAAATATAATATGTAGAAGAAAAAGATCAGAATTTCATATCACATGTTTTACAATGGCTGAAAATAGAAAACAACACAATTAAAATAGATGAAAGAATACTAGAAAGATTGGAGATAAGGAGATGAATAATATAGTCTCTAAAACACATAGGTTGTCTAGAAGGGATGGAGTCATTAGAAAAGATTGATAAGAAGAAAACAAGTCAGACTATCTTTGAGAAATACAATATGTAGAAGAAGACCAAAATTTCATATCACATGTTTTACATTGATTGATAATAGTAAGCAAAACAATAAAAATAGATGAAAGAATACTAAGAAGAGTAGAAAATTAGTAAGAGGTAGAAGAAAGTAAGATAAATACATAAAGTAGGACAAGCAAGTTAGAAGAAACGGGATAAAAATTAAAGATAACAATATCATCAAATGAAATTAAAAAAAAAATGAAAATATAAAAGAAAAACAGTAATAATCTCCTTATTAACTAACATTTATGATGATTAAAAATCAGAAGACCCTATGGAACCCCCTCATTCTATACCATCCCTTGTGCTGCCCAAAAAACATAAAAAAAGTTAATTGAGCAAGACCTAGGTTTAGAATGAAGTGGCAAACTTGAAGATATCACAAAGGAACTGAACAATAGAAGAGAAGTTGTATAACAAGAATTGCTTATTTTTATATAGAATTAGAAATAGATATAGAAAACAAATGAAACTTAAATCCCAAGATACTTGTGACCTAAGTTGCATTTTCCGAAGAGATATGTCATTAAAAGTTAAACTTATGAAAGTCTTAACCTCAATTTCAATCTACTAAGAGATAAAAGCTCATTGAACTTCACGTTGAATTGTTAGAAGTCTAGACTTTTGTTGCATCCTTAAGAGCTTATACACACACTTGAAAACAAGACAGTTAACAAACTACTAGGACATATATTTACATTGAAGGAGCTGAGACTTGAGATTACTAAGAAAAGTGCAGAATATTCCCTGTCTGGAAGAAGCAACAATTTACCTTGTGGAAAGAGACATAACTTCTGGATCTGAAACAAGCCGAGGGATCCCCAAATTCATGAGGGCATAAGACCTCAAAAGTTCTTCATTTCCTTCTTCCTCAGATCTACTTGTATCCACTGAACTATTTGTTGAGCATCCATCATTAGTGTGAGAAGAGGTTGAAATAGCTTGATCTGTAGCTAATGAAGTACTACAAGTCTTTGAGATAAAGTTACAGACTGTGCAGTTTGTCTTGGATACGTATAATGGTTGTGGCAGTTCATCTATGGCAGTTTGTGCTTTACTTATAAGCCAGTCTAGGGCTTTGCTCGGATGCTTATACCCTAATCTGTCCTGTACATCATAAAATTTAAAAGCAGTAGAAAGAGACAATCTCACCCTTGTGTCCCGATGTCCTCTTGCAGTCTTGACTTTACTATGCCGATCTTTAGTTTCAGACAAAACTCTCATTGATTTTGAAGTATGAGCACATGATAAATCTTCAGTAACCTGAATACCAATAGCCCTCTTTCTTCCTTTGGATTCACTAGAAACCCCATGACTGAAGGCATAATGGTTATCGATAGTTTTAGCAGAGTGGCTGTTTATCTGTTTCTCAGGACAAATCTCATCTAAATCCTTTATAAAATCCATTGCTCTTACACCATATGCAAGATCTGATCCCAGACTTATCCCTGCGGAAAAGTTCTTAAAATATGTATACTCTTCATGAGATGGGGAACCTTCTATGCTGTAACTAGGAATGGATTCATCATCAGCTATAGGAATGGGTTTCTCCCACAGTTCTCCAACGTTTATCAGCATTGCTACTCTATGCAAACAGGAATTTTATGATTATAAACAAGATAGATCTCTATTTTATTTTGGAAAAAGAGTAGGACTCCCATAAGAAAAAACTCTGCATAATGTATGAAAAAAAGAAAACCCTAATCAAAGTAAAACCAACAAAGTAGCATATATACATACCTGGGTATGACTTTTTTTGACAAAACAAAACTAGACTTTGGATAGGCCCTTTCAATGAGACTGAAAAATCTGTCCAGTCTTAATACCTTCTATAAATAGCACCAGATCTATACTAGAAAAATTCTTAAACTACAAAAGAATAGGATATTTTCCTTCTCTTCTCGAGATGAAGCAGAAGATCCCTCGTCTATGCCTCCAGATTTCTCAGCATATTTATTAACAAGCATCATATCAAATCCAAACGATCCACATATCTTGGCTTGTCTTATCAAGAAACATGTGGAGCTGAAACCCTAAAAAAAAGGAATGAGATGGGTTCCTAGAGACTACACAGTACATTGTTATACCCAAAACCTATATGCCTAGACAACATGATAGGTGTCATCTCAGAAATAAAAAGTGATGTTGGCGTGACTGAACTCTACTATTGTTAATCAATCAACCTTCCCATCACGAAGAAAAATTACTTTCTCGTGAATATAATCGCTATGTTTCACAACAGATTCTGCAAAATACAATATTTTTTACTTCTGGTCCTATTATGGCCAATGTTCCCTAAAGCTTGGAGACTCCATTCCTTTAACAGATGCCTTCCTGTACGAGTTCTCTAATCATAGTTAGATTCACAGGCTCAATGAGTACCCCGATTCGCTTACAACCGTTGGTTGTGTCGAAAAGAAAACCTAATCTTGAGAGAGCCAAATTAACAGCCTCTAGATGCTACATTTAACCATTGGAAAACATGAAAACCCACGCCTGTCGGGTTTTACTTATCATCATGCTACACGTATTTTAAGGTCTAATCCATGCCTCAAATCTTGATGTTAAGAGCTGCATTATTTCAAGAAGCAATAATCATTCAATCGTATAACCGTATCAGTACACCAATCTAAATTAATACATATTAAGACAAAACTGAAAATGTAGCTTTCATCTCAATTTTCTCTCCTTTTCTTCTTTATATTATATTGAGATCTTTCTGTTGCCCGAGGGAGTATCTAAGATGCCTTTTCCAAATTTGTATTTCCATTCGGTGTATCTGTCCATCTCTACGTACAATCAGCTGTACACGCTGAATTAGTACTTTAATTCAAGTTCCACCAAGTTTGTTCATGAGCCTTATCTTTTGTACTGTGGACCAATAGAATCAATAAGATTTAATAATTTTGAGTGGTTTGTTTCAAACAGTTTCCCCATAAACCATCACCTATGATAATCATTTCATATAGTGCTAATATAGCTCCATTGCCCCCCACCCACAATCTTATTTTAGAATAAATTTTATATTTAATATTTTGAATTTAAAAAAGAAAATTAATTATGGTATGACAACAAGGGTTTGGATCAAAGGTTTCGAGTCAACAGTTTTATTTGTGTAATATAATTAGCAAATTTTATTTATGTTTTAGAAGAAAAACAACAACAGTATGATTTATCTTTTTCAAATAACCAACATCTTATATATACTTCTTTTTCTTTTCTTTTTTAAAAATACAAGCAATAAATATTGTCAAAACTTTTATTAATGAGGAAATTCTTTGAACTCACAATCACAGTATAGCATGTTTGTGGAAAAAGATTCAATTTACTCATACAAGGGGTAAAAGGTAATTGGTGTGAAACTTTGTGTGGTTGTGAAAGAAACTTCATATGCTAACATTAAGAGAAGTGTAATAAATTTTTTTTAATATGATCTAGGGGAAGAGCACCAATAGATAACATAGTTCCAATAATCGTCACCTTATTGTCATGTTGACCCTCCAATAGTCGTCTTAGTGAAAACACCATTAATAAATTTGTTTTCTACCAATAGCCGATCATTTTTTGTAATTAATTGGCCCATTTGTACACAACTATTGAAACATTTGTCCCATTTGTGTACCATTATTGGAACATTAGTGCACCACTATTGGGACATTAGTGCACCACTATTGGGACATTTGTCAACAAGTACTAGCGATTTTGAGTTGACAGTTATTGGAACATCTTTAGTTAGGTATCAGGCGACACTTTGAAATGTGTACTTTTCGACCTTTGTGCGCATAACTAATTCCACAACGTACATCGTTACTACCCAGAAGCCTGATCAATAGCTATAAGCAGTTAAGTCGCATACGAAGACAACTTAGAAAAAATCAAAATATGATGTACCATTTAGGACCCGTGGGTGCTCGAAGTTAGCTATGACGGCTACTGGTGCTCTTCCCCTACATCATTAAAAAAAAATATAAAACACATGTGGAGTATAAACAATAATATTTTACATGAGAAAAACTCTTTTGAGGAAAAGTTCCACACTCTAGAACCTATTTGACATATTATCAAATTAAATCAAAGATTGCAACACAGTTGTAAAGTGAAATTTCACAAAAGTTTCAACCATATAAGATGATATAGTAATTTCAACAACATTCTAACACCTACAAATTTATCTATGTATACTACAACTCCAACATATAATTCATAATCAATGAATAACATAGAAACCATTAATTGTTTTACAAACAATGTGTCAATTATAAGTGAGAGTGTGGCACTTAACTTTAAGGAAAAAGGGTTAGCAAAGCAACTTCATATGCTAATATTGAGAGAAGTGTACAATTTTTTTTTAAATTTGATCTATGTCATTGCAAAAATATAAATTGAAATATAAAATCAAATAGAATATTACAATACATGTATAGGAAAAAAATCACTAGTTACACCAACATCATATTCTAGAGTAATTTCAATAGCATTGTAGCACTTATAAATTTATACATGTGTACTACAACCCCAACACGCACTTTATAAGAAATGAGAAACATGAAAAGCATTAATGATTTTATAAACAATATGCTAAATCCAACTAATAGTATGGCTTCCATCTAGGAGTTCAATTCCAACAACTAACTAAAATTAATAAATCAATAATCTCTCTTATAAACAGCATAATGTGTCATAAAAATCCACCTAACATTGATGTCTAGTTTTGTAATTATCAATCCCAAAACTAAAGTTGTATGAAAATGCAAAAGCCTATCATAATGTCAATCAAGGCCCTAGAGTAACTTCCCTCTTGTAACCTCTTACATGTCATAAGAGTATATCATGCAATTGTTAAAATAGGACTCCACACAAGTAGGACATCCCAAATTTACTTAATATAGACAATTTAGATATCCTCCAACCAAAAAAAGATTGATGGCACTTGACAAATAACTCCACCTCAAATTTCATGCTCCATTTTCATGTGAGACTAACTTAACAAAAAGTAAAATACAATAAAATGTTAAAAAATCTTAAATAATTAAAATTATAAAACTAAGAATTAGTTAAAGGTTGAATCACATTAATTTATAATAGTCTCCCACCTTTTGAATACTTTGCAAGAACCAAGAAAAATATATACCACCATATAATATAATTTATATGGGTCAAGAAGCCTACAAACTTTGAATACTATCTAAATTTATTAATGTTAATGAACTTTGCCAATGCCTTGCAACATTAGTTTGAAATTTCTCTAGCATTCCATCTTTAAAAAATTCTCTAAGAAAGATACTACATATATATGTGTTCGTTCTTTAAACATTAAATATTAAGTTCTTTGTTAAGAAAATTACACTTTGACCATCACAATAAATAGTAATTATACTTTGATTTATCTCAACACCTAAACATAATCTTTCAACCAAATGTCTTCTTTTTCGACATGAGTTTCTACTATATACAATTCCTTAGCAATGGATGAAGCAACCACAATATATTACTTAATTATCTAAATTATTGTAACAATATTTAAATAAATATATATATTGTTATGGATCTTATATGATCAACATCGTCAACCTAATGTGAGTCCACATTACCATGAATATACAAGGAATTATTATCTCCTATAAAATTTCCATGATAACACAAGGAATACTCTATGTTACCCTACAAATATCTAATGACTCTTTTAATTACATTTTTTAATGGAATTCATTCCTGATTAGCCATAAATCTATTTATAACCGCTACTTAGGTAATGTCTAGCCTAGTAGAGACAATGGCATATATGGGTACAAGTACATAGTTGTGTCACACTTTTATAAAGGAAATGGCCAATTTTGATTCAACTTTTTAAATTGAATCAATACAAAGTGAAATATATATTTTTAATTTTTAAATGATGTAAACTAATTAAATGTATATTCTTTTGTGTATTTTATGTTTGTAATTTTTATAAAAATTTAAAAAATTATTTGAATATAGTATTACATAAAGTAAACACTATAGTTTAGTTGTTGATAAAATGTTGAAATTGAAGTTATACAAGCCACCACACTTTATTTAATAAACTTTACCTTTTTTCTTCAATTTTTTTTGTATATATTGATAACTTGAAAATTTAGTGCATGGTTATATTTTATACTATTTTTTATAAATATATATTTTTCAATAAATTTGAAAAGTTGTGTAAATAAATTATAACTCTTTCCATTGGCCACCACCTTTTTTCTTCATTATTTATCCAAATTAGAAAAGAATTATATCATATTGACATAGATTCTTTTTTCTAGTGCATTATATTTTTTTCAAAAATTTTAAATAAATTTTAATATTTTTTCTTGTCAAGATGATCAATCTTATATTTAATTGCTGATGACCTACTTTGAATAAAAATAAAATATAAAATATAAAATATAAAAAATAATTAAAATTTTAAAAGAGATATATTTTAGAACATTCACTTGTAGATCTATAAAATTTTATTTTTACATTTCAAAAATAATAATTTATAAGAGTAGGAGTTGTTTTGTTTTTTTCAATACAAGTGTCATAGCCACTAAATTTTATTATATTATTTTTAAATATAAGAGTAGGAGTTGTTGAAACATCAAATTTTTAGAATTTGTTTTTTTGTAATTAGACCCAAAGTGATATAAAATGTACATTAGTAGACACTTCCAATTGAAAATGTTGTGATCCATATATAACTTATATCTATAATGAATCTATATAGACCATATGTTTGACGAAAATTAATTTTTAGTTAGAAAAACTTAAATTCACTTTTGCTGATAAGTTGGCTTGAAACACGACACAGTATTGTGTGTGTGCGTGTGTGTGTGTGACCATCATAAGATTTATAATAAATATATTGATCTTATTTAAAATACAAAATTTTAAAATTAACAATAATGTATGGAAATTTGGGTAGCACGTATTAGGAGACTATTTAAGGCATAAATATATTTTATTAATTTATACAAGAAATTGTGTTTACTTTTTACAATGAATTTATGTGTATAAGTTTATTAATGTTAGTATATAAACTAAATATACATATCAAATTATTAGCAAAATAATTTTCTAATGGAATTCTAGGTCTAGTTGGCATTTGATCAAATTGAGTTAGAGGTTCTACCTACCTTTTTCAATATCTAGAGCAAGATGAATATTTTATCTCATTTGGGCTTTAAATTCAACATTCTCTTATGTAGGAAGGTAAACCACATATTTTTTTCACTTTGTTTTAGCTATAATACAATGGAAGAAGGTTGAATCGCAATAAATAAATTCTACTACATATAGCAGTATATCAAAGATTATATCCTTTCACATTATAACTAGATCCAATGAAAATAAATTATATAACCTTGTGCTCTAATTTAATATGCATATTATTTGGAACGTATGCATATAATTCATAACCAAAAACATGGAGATACCTCAATGAAGAATTCATACCATACCATACCTCCATAGGTATTTAACATCAAGAAATAATGTAGGAGACCATTTAATGAAGTAGAAAACAAGCACTATAGGCTCTTCCAAAATCCTTTGTTCCAAGAGAATCCCACTTAACATAACCATAGCCTTCTTTATTAGCGTTTTATTTATAATGTCGATAACTTCATTTTCTTGTGGATAAAATAGATTTGTCTTTTTCCTCTAAATAGCACAATCATTGCAAAAGTTATCAAAATCTATTGAATTATATTCGCCATTATTATAAATCCTAAATAATTTAATTTTAGATAACTTTTAGTTTCTTCCATAGTTTTGAATAATTTGAAAAGACTAAAAAAAATTATATTTTCTTATGAGAAAATAAACCCATGTCCTATTATAGTCAATAACAAAGTTAATATAATAAAAAAAAATTAAAATAAAAGGAACATCAATAACACCAAACACATCTAAATGTGTAAGATATAACAACTCAAAAAACCTATGGGAACTCAAATAACAATTTTAATTATAGTTAAATATTTTTTATATATGTAATGTTCATAAAATTCAAGCTGGAGATTACAATTAGATAAACCTTTAATAATATTTTTATTTTTCGTGATCATTTCACCCTTCTCTCTTATATGGACTAATATACAGTGTTATAACACTATATTTTTAACTAATAATTTGGTCTCTATAGAAAGAGCACCCTTAGATATCTAGAAATAATGAGAATATATTGAAGATGATACTACTCTTTTATCTAACAAGTTGGTGAAGACCTAGTATTGAGAAATTTACTTTTGCAGTAGATTGTGCATGCATCTTGAAATAAGAGAATGTGCCCAATATGAATATCTAGTAAACACCACAACATATGTAAACACAATGCATCTTATATAATTAGAAAAAGATAATATGGTATACGCATATGAATAATGCCACTAATTCCCTTAACTCCACCATAAGAAAACTTGATTTAAATCTAGCATTATTAATCATTTTCAAATAATAATCATCACCTAGTTACCACTTACCTCCATCAAATTCATCATACAATGAAAATTAATCTAGACTATTAGATATTATATGGAAAAATTAACTTGAATAATTAGTCATGCATTGTATCTTGTATGAGTGGCCAAAGCTACAATGAATGCATCACCATATTCCATTTTTAGACTAAAAATTAGAATCAATTTTTTTTTCTCTTTCTTTTTTATTATTTTATTTTATGCACTATTTCTTGAAGGATCAAATTTACTATAATTATCATGAGATTAAAATAGGGGCAAGTTAAATAATTCCAAGAGGAATAATAACTTCCATATACCAAAAATAGGTAGAAGTTTTACCTACTTGGTAAATACCAAATTACATGGTTCTATCAACATTAGTAAGGAAAAACAAATGGTTATGGGAGGTGGCTAATAAATCCACAAGAGGGTGTGAGACTCATCTACATAAACATGTACATGTGAGTGGCATGTCTAGTTCAAGGATTACACCATGTGTCCTTCTCTAGGTAACCATTATAACATAGCCTTAGTGAGCTTAATAATGTGTGTAGGAAAATAAATATTCCCTAACATAAGGAAATAAAAAACCTGCACTAAACCCCCCTTAAGAATAACTTAGGTGGGTGAAAAGATACAAATATGGTTCTCAAGACTACAAAGCCATGTTAAGTACCCATGTACAAAACAACCTCTAACAAATAGAGTAAAGGAGAAAAACTAGGGGGACAAAGCTCCTCCCCAAAAGAGAGAAAATAAACGCGTTTCCCAACATAAGAAATAATCCCATGTAAGGAAAAAAATTCGTAAAAAACATAAAAGATGAGAAAGACTATGTGGCCTTCCCTTACGTAGTTAATTGTGCCAATGGTTGATTTTTCAAACTAGATATAGAAGATGGACCATGATTGTCAAACAATGCTCCTCCTCTTTGGAAGAAACAAAACCAAATGTGTATGAATAACATCTTCCCATTCATGATACTAATATGAAGGAAGAAAGTGCAAAATGTATGAAGTCTTTGAAAACTACTCATGTGTCTCCATGTTGATACCAACATTTTCCATGTTAAAATATGGAATAATTGGCCACACTAATGAAGATGACAATTTATAACCTAGTAGAGATGTATGTAGAACAAGATCCAAAGATTCAAGTATCTCCCTCAAAGATAATGATGCTTCCTCCAAATGTGGCTCAAAAGTATTCACTCAAGTAAATTGGTGATGAATGATCATGTGGAAAATGAACAAGAGGATTGAAAGGTTCCTTGAAAAAAAAATAGAAAAATGTCATGAATAGTGTCTCCCAATTCTGAAATATGAGGCTCCACAAACAAACTTGCAATGTCTATCAAGTATTTATCCCATGTATCTATATCTAGAAAATAATGTCGATCATGACACAATTAATCACAAGTAGCCATGCATGTAGAAATACAAGTATCTTTAGGAGCAACATTAGGTGGAGGAGTAGGAAGGAAAGGTTCAAGAACTAGATTTGATGTGAGAATACCCAAGTTCAAATAACCAAATTTCTTCTCAAAACAAAAATTCACTCTAGTAGTGTGATCAATAGTCAAAAGATCAAAATCATCATCAAGTGTAAAGTCTTAAAAGTTATATAACTGAGATGAATGATCAACCATTCCAGTATCAATTATCTCACCCCTTCCCAAGTCTTGAATGATAACTAAATCAGGTATAAACTCTACAGTCTTCTATGGTCCACCATGGATGATTTGATAGATGGAAAGAAGATTATTTGACTAATGGTACACACAAAACATCATTGAAAGTGTCATCCCCAATATAAATTGAACCTTTTCTAATTATATTCATTTAAGTGTTGCTGCCCATCAGAATAGGTTGCATATCACAAGGCTCAAAAGAAGATAGCATACACTATATAGATGGCTCAAAAGATGAGAAGCTCTAGAATCTAGGAGCCATATCACTAATTGAAAACTTGTAGAAGCACAAAGAGCTTTCCTTTTACTTTGAGATTCCTCAAAAGCAAGTCTTGCATGACCTTTTACCTTAGTAGATCATGATAGTTTTGAATAGGAAGAAGTTAAATCAATCATTCTAGAGGTAGATCAATGTTGTTCCTCTTAAGAATATGTTTTAGTTCATCAATATCCTTCTTATAACAAGAATATTCATCATATTTAGTCCTTTCACAATATGAGCATGTAGGATTCTCCCTCTTAGATGAGTCATCTTTGTAAAATGATCTATAATGTGTTTGATCTATATGTGGCTTTTTCTTTAGTTTCTTCTATTTCTTGTCAGATTGTCTTGACCCCTTCTATCCCTTATGCTAACTAGCCAACAAGGCCTGATTATTTGATGGATTTATGAGACCCCTAAAAATAATTGTTCATCCATCAAAATCTAAGAAAAAAATGCAAATGTAGGCTTAATTTAAGTTGATCCCATAGTTATCCTATGAGTGTGAATCTAGAAACAAAAGATGCATATTTAACCTAACCCATTTTATTCAGATTATAGACCAACAAAATGTACTCATTCTCAACGCCACATTCACACATTGTCTCTCAAATATTTTACTTTAGTGATATAATCTCCAATTTTATCAAAGTTCTTTAGATAAAGGCTCATCAAATAATTACCAATTTGATAGCCTCTAACTTGATTTGTTGTACCATACGATGTTTTTAACTTTTACCAAGCTTTATATGAATTTTTACATTATCTATTCTGAAACATAAGATCAAGGAAAACAAAACTATGAAGACATCGAAGATCTTTTGCTTGTTCAAGAATCCATTTTATTCTTTCCTTATCATTTATATTTTCAACTACTTTTTCTTCAACATTTCTAGTATTCCTAATTTGTAGTAAGATACTCAATGCATGTTGATGCCAAGTTGCATAGTTATAAGGTGTTAATAACAAAACCTTAGGATGATCCATGTGCATAGAAAAAGAAGAGCACAAGAAAATTAATTAGAACACACACACATAGAGAACCCCCTTTTTTCACTCAATCAATAATATCCTAATATAAAATGACTTGGCACTTTATAATTTGGTGCATTTACAAAACAAGAGTTATTTTCTAGAGTTTTACAATGTCTAAAAATAGACTCAAATATTGTACTTGTACTATTAAATCCTAGAATGAGATCTTTCAAATAGTGCCAACATGTAGTGCCTAGAAAAAATATCAACTTTTAAAACAAGAATCACCTTCATCTAAAGATTGTATGTGGAAGTTATAGTGACCTGAAGTTGCAAAAATGATGATTGTCCTTCAAATTTGACAAGAAAACTAATTTTCTAGAAAAATGAGATCACCTGAGAAAAATCTAATCACTCCACTATCAAGAGTACAAAATTCTACCCCAGATTATTAAAAATGCACTAAAAAATGCCTCCATATGACTGAGACATCATGCACTCTAAAGTTTAGGTGCAAAAAATAAAAAACTCCACCAAGAGAGGTCACTAATTTTCAAAAAATCACCTCTACTAAATTTAGTGAAATTATTGCTATATTTGGTGAAACTGCCAATTAGTTTAAAAGATTACCAAATTAAGAAAATCTTTGTTGAATCTGAAATACCAATGAAGTTATAAATACTACAAAAAAATGCCACAAAATGTGACAAAACTGTCAAGAATCTTGCCACAAAGGCCAAGGAGAGTGCACAGGTCAATGATTCTGTACAGGTATATATCAGAGATCAAGGTAAGGTGAGTTGTAGCTTTTGAAAGAATTTTTTATTTTAAAAATTTTAAAATCAATTTTTTTTTTAGGGGGGGGGAATAAAGCCACAACGCAACCCCTTGATAAGAGGCCCCACAATCTTTATGCAAGGAGGGCACACCCTATTCAAAATGTGAATCCCAAGCTCTAGTGGCTTTAGGTACCCCGTAGTACCTCTAAGGTTTTACACTATCAGTACCCTTTAGGTTTTTTTATATTTTTAATTTTTTCCTTTTCTTAATTAATTTAAAAAATAACTTTAAGAAATTTTAAAAATCCCAATTAAAATTTTTGAATATCAAAAAATTAATGCATAGAAATAAATATATTTTTAATCTTCATGTTGTATGTTTTGCAAGTGCACCGCATAACCCCGCCACTTAAAATGCCTGCACAAAAAAGAAAGAGACAAAAACCTCTCTAGAAACTTAACTTCTTTCAAGCCTTTATTATTCTTCAAGACATAATTCAAGGATGCAAGACAATTTTTTACTTGCTTTCAAGAATGAAATGACTCTAAATTCCTAAAAAATTGCTAACCCACAATTCACAAATAGATCTAATACCATGTTATATTTAACTGTGAAGCCACCCAATATCAAAATGAATGAAGGAAAGCAATCCTAGAACCTAAAGATAGAAAAAACTTAGCACTTCTTACCACTGAACTAGCACTCATGAATAAGTCAACTAGTATACTTAGCATAGGGATATGTGAGGGTTATTTATATAATAAAATAGAGAAAATAATCCCAAGAGGAATAATAATTCTCATATGCCCACGAGAGGTGAAATTTTTACCTACTTGGTAAATGTAAGATTATATGGTTATTCTAACATACTTAAAGACAAAAAAAAGGTTATGGGAGGTGGCTAATAAAACCAAAAGAGGGTGTGAGACTCAACTACCCAAAGGTAGGTGTGAGTAACACATTTAATTGAAAGACTATTCCATGTGTCCTCATCCCAACAATTATAATTTACCCCAAGCAAGCTTAATAAAGTGTGTATGAAAAAATAATATTCCCTAATATAAAGAAATTAAAACCCCACACTAGCAATGAGAATGTTCAATACCAGTTATTTGATATTCAAGAGAATTTATAAAGGACATAAGGAGGCAATTGCAAAAGTGCAATAACTACATGATAACTATGAGCCAACAAGATTTTATATTATATATCAAAGAATAATTAAATATATAGAGAATAAATGCATTGTCCCAACTACATAACCACGACTGCATAAATTGCATAATAATTACACATATCTGAATGTCATATGCCAATATTCCCCCTTAGTACATTGTTCCTACAAATGTACCTTTGTAAACACAAACTTCACCTTTCCAAGGGACCCCCCTTAAGGCTTCCATAACAATAATTATTTATTATATAATATTAATACACATTTTTTAGATCTTTTCCAAAAGAAACAAATCTTGAATCAAGTGGGGCTCCATCAAGTTGCCTCAAGATCCTTAGAAGGGTGTAGCTTTGAGCTAAATTCTTGAGTTCTTTGTCCTAAACTCTTGAATCAAACAACCTTGAATTTTTCAACAACAATCCCTATTGATCTACAATTGATCTCCATCATTTTCTAATTACCACAAAAGGATATAATTCTTGATCATAATCTCAAAATCTCACCAAACAACAATCCTTATTGAGATTAACACCAAATCGTAAACCTATCTCCAAAATCAATTTTCACAATACATGCATTCTTCAAATTTGTCAGTAGGAACAAAGAAAGCTAGTAAAGAAAATCAAGACCAAAACACCAAAAATGCTTCTCAAGTGAGAAACCATCTCAACCTAATAAGCTAACCTAAGATGATGGAAATCCTCCATCCTGCAATGCCACCAGCTTCTAGTATGACCTTCTTTGTGTTTCAAGTGACTCTTTGGAGGCAATATCCTCAACAAAGGTTAAGTTAACATCATTTGATAAATAGACACCGATATGATAATCTATCTTTTGTGGGTTGATCAATATGTATTGGCTAGTTACCATATTTCTGGATCAAAACCATACAACTTGATCCAATGCTTAAATAAATGTGACATGCAAATCTCTTGAAACCCATGATATATATGTAGCATCATAAATTGTCACTGGGCCAATTTACACCTCATGTTTGTGTCTCTACTCTAGCGTGTCTCCCCTTCATCTCTTATCTAGGTCCAATTTGTGCTAATTATCTAGTTCTGATGCCATGTACAACCACCAGTTGATTTTTCAAAGTGGTATTTGTTATGCCCTGCATATCTATCCCCATTAGTTTCCTTGTGTTGAAATATAGGTCCCTTGTTTCTTCTATGTGTTGCTTTGTTCTTTTGGTTTTTGTTTCTTTTACCTCAGAACCCTGGAGTCCTGAGGTCTCTTTCCTTTTGTTTCTTTTCTTTGTCCACCTCGGAACCCCAGACCTCCGAAGTCTCAAGGTTGGTCTCTGTGTCTTATGTTTTTGTGTTCTTTACCTCGGAACTCCAGAGTCCCGAAGTCCCGAGGTGTGTTTTTTTTGTGTTCTTTACCTCAGAACTCTGGAGTCCCGAGGTGTTTTTTTTTGGTGTTCTTTATCTCGAAAATCCAAAGTCCTGAAGTCCCGAGGTGTGTTGTGTTTTCTCGACCCTGAAACCCTGGAGTCCTGAGGTTGAGTGTTTGATTGCTTCTTTTTGTTGATCAACCCCAGAATCCCGAGGTTGATCTGTGTGTTCTTGCTTTGCCTTTCTTCACCTTGGAACTCTGGAAACCCATTTTCCCGAGGTGAAGTGTTTTGTTTCTTGTTTTGGTCATCGACCTCGAAACCTCAAGACCCCAGAGTCCTGAGGTCCTATTTAAAGCATTCATATGGACGAGTTTGGGGGGGGGCTATAAATATGAACAGTGAGCTTTTTGAAGCTCATTTGTACTTTCCATCTTCAAATTTCTTGCTTCCTTGCCTCCCAACTGCGAGCTTTTGAACCTCTGAGCTTCCTCATGTTCTTGGGAATTTTATTTCATCAGGTCAGTGATTTTTCTTGCCCTCTTTGTCATTTGTAGGTTATATCTTTTTCTTCTTTCATGGGTTTTGTTTGTCTTCTTCTTTTTTGTTTTTTCTCATTTTTTTTGCTTGTTCCCGCGTGCCCTAAGTTTCCTACCCCTGGACCCCAAACCCCAGGAGTTTGGAGTTCTTTGCTTCTTCCTACCCCAAAACCCTAGACCCCTGGAGTTCTGAGTTGATTACTTGTCCCCACTTGGAACCCCGAAACCCAGAGTTTCAGATTATCCTTTGTTAAGAGGACGTGCTACAACTTAGCTCAGAACCACGGAGTTTCGAGGTCCACCTTTATAAGTCCTCTTTCTAAAGTCCTACTGGGTATATTTTATTTGGCCTGGGACCCTAGAGTCTTGAGATGAGCCTAAAATTTCAATCCTGGAACCCTAGAGTTCCGGACTTCATCCATGTGTACCTAGCCCAGAACCCCGAAACCCTAGAGTTCCAAACCCTGTTTTAAAAGGAAAACTTCCTACCTCGGGACTCCGAAACCCCGAAGTCCCAAAGTGAATGAATTTTGAATATTTTACATAAGGAACTAAAACTTGCTTTCTTCTTATAGATTCAAGCAGTTAGATGGACTCATCTTCCAGCAAAAGAGGTCAAGATATTGATTGACTTCCAACGACCATGAAATACCACTATCAAGGACAGGTCTACGCCTCAAAGCTGGACGATCAAGTCAAATGGGTCACTGACACTGAAATTGGCCATATCTAAATTAAGGATATTAGAACCCAGCTGGATAAGCCAAGATTGGAGGCCCCACACAAGAGAATTAAAAGATCAGGCCTAGTAGAGGAAACTATCTTTCCACAATTGGTGCAGGCACCTGAGTTCATAATGACAATTCCCCAATTTTATGACCTTGACACTAGAAAGTGCACCGCCACACAAGGAAAAACAACCATAGATTTGTCCACTGACATGCTAAGATTCGTGTTCTGAATCCCAACTAGAGATGAGATATTCCTCTCAACCAAAGAGGAGGCCTTAAAGGTATGGAATGACAAAGTTACAGTAAACAAAAGGCACATGAATGAGAACTGGTAGGAGGAAGAGAGGAAAACAGGTCTGAAGGCAACATAGATCCTCAAAGAAGACTTCAAGGAGCCCCAAAGAGACCTGAATATCATGCTAAGCAAGGCCTTTGGCAAGCCTGACTGTAAACACTTTCATCTTTGGATGTTTCAGTTCATGACTACTATCCTCGTAGGAAAGCAATATTTTGATTGGCCTTAGATCCTCTCAAATAACATCTACAAACAGATGAAGGAGGTCCACCAGACTAAGAAATTCTTCTTTACATCTTATGTCATCTGGGTGGTCGCGAGAGCTGGCAAATTCCCAGGCTTATAGGTGGAGGGTCAATTAGGGGATAAAGAAGGACAAAAGAAGGTATGGAAATATTATTCCCAACTTCCCCTAGTCAATGTAAAGGCCCATTTCAAAAGAATCAATGATGCCTTCATTTTCCCAGAGATAATTAAACTAACGGGAGATACAGGCTATCGGATTAGCCAGGAGGCTATGGTTATTATCCGAGAGTGTGTGTGTTGGTTTATTGAAAACCCATGCTCCACCTACATTAGGGTCAGTAGATTCATAGGAAACCCAATGTTGCTCCCAAGATACTATAATGACAGGATTATTTTGTTAGAATATGTCAGGAAATTATTAGGCCTCAAATCCCTCCTATCGTCTAAGCATAAAATAGGCGTTAATTTTTTAGTATCTATTGGATACTTCTCATGCTCTAAGATATAGGTGGCGAAGTTGGCAGAGCCAGAGCTGCAAGATTTGAACCTAAAAGAATTTGATTATGCTAGGGAATTCTATGATCCCTATGGGAAGCTCAAGCAAGATATGCCTAAGGTATATGAGGGACACAAGCCCAGATTGGAGGATTTTTGGGCTAACCTCCAGGACAATTTTGAAGTAAGAGAGAAAATTTATAATAGGTTATTAATACCACAGATAAGAGATTTTCAAATCGAGACCAATCTCCCTAAAGACCTCAGGGGTGATGGAGACCTACTTGATGTTGCTTACAAAGGATTAGAAATTGATAAGAAGGCCCTCTCCCCAATAAGGTGGTCCGCGAATGAGGACGTGAATATAGAAAAGATTGCCCAAGTGTTCATCAATAGGACCAAACAATGGCTAAGTCAAAGGGTTAGGCCAAGTGCCTCAAAAGGAAAACAAAAGGAGTCTACCTTAGGGGTACCTCAGTCAAGGGGTTATAAGGAGTATGCTCGGAAGAGGAGATCAAACTCAAGAAAGAATACATCTACTGACCCCGATGAAGAAGTTGGGCCCCAAGATAGTAATGAGGATCTAATGAGAAAGCTTAGTGAGAAGATGAGGGAATCTAAGTTGTTAAAAAAGGCAGCAAACCTCGGAGTGATAGATGGATTAGGAGCAGTACCACCATCCAAAGTCCTTCCACCAAGGACAACTATAGGGAAGGTTGCAGGAGAGGGCGCTCAGGAGCAAGAGGAAGGAATAGAAATAAATGAAGATGTGCCCACTCAACCTCCACCAACAGCTATGGTGAATGTTGTAGTTACCAACGCCCCTGCACCACCATCAGTTAATGTAACCATAGGGTAGTCGGGGATACGAGGATTCAAGTCCAGCATTGAAGAGGTGATTATTAGAAATGTAGAATCAGACTTGGATCAAGAAGAGGATCAGCCTAAGAAACATCGACCACTTGGAGAGGAGAAAGAACAAGATGAAGCAGAAGATCTGCTAAACGAGAGACTAGTCTTAAATTCTTAACACCAAGAATACCTCTTTAATGACATAGCTATCAAGCAAGGTGGAATAGAGGCAGAAGCAGATGAAGAGATAACATTCTATGAAGCAGTCAGCAATAAGTTAGGAGATTTGCACAAGCAGCAACAACTGAACACTAATATTTCTCTCCAAACGAATCAGGCCCGTCAAGTCACTTCACCTCATGATCTTGAACAAACAAATACAGAAGAGAGGCATGAAGAAGAGGAACAAGAAGAGGTGCATATTGTAATTGTTGACATAGTGTCACATCAAGGTGAAAAAGATCATGACCTACCATAGTGGCCCGAATTTACTTTCGAGAAGAAGAAGAGAAAGGCAGACCTCCCTAAGATGATATTTTAACAAGTAATCATGGAGGAGCCCCCAAAGGTTAAGAAGTCAAAATTTGTACATCACTTAACAAGAACGGGTTCCGGTGAAGTGGTTGTTAAAGTGGCAGTTCCACTCCAAGCTGAAGGTCAATATTCTTCTAAATATCAAGTATCCCAAGTGAATTTGGGTAAACAAACAAAGTTGGGAGAGATGGACACTCTAGAACTAGCTACTAGTGTTGTCAAGGGGCGCGTGGAGAAGGAGCATACCTCCAACATGGAGCTTCAAGCATAGGTGGGGAAATACAAGCAATTGTTATTAGAAATGAGCAAACCTCTAGAGTCTTATAGGGTTGACGACCTACCATCAACCTCATCACTACCAGAGGGAGAAGTGAAAGCATTAGTGGAGGTGAGACGAGTGGCTGCTGTAGCTAAATCATGGGCCCAAATAAATGCAACAAAAGTAAGATTTTTTTGCAGGATACCATGGGGATATACTGAGAGGCAATACAAGTAGGAAAAGCATTAGCTTCTTGCTCTACGCAATGGGAATGGAAGCTAAGCATTTTTAATAAGTAGTTTCGAATTTTGAATAAAGTTTTGCATCTAGGAGAAGAGGTAATAATGGAGGAGGATCTCTTGGGAGGAGACAACTACAAGAACCTACAATCTTATGCATACATTTTGGAATTGAAGGCCGAAATGTTTTAGTAGTATGTGAAGGATATGGAAGAGATCCAAGTCCCTCTCCTTAGAGAAATTTTAAAATATGATAATTTTGTGAAGCATATTCTCAGAGCTTTTGGGTTAGGATTAACTAGAACCTTGATGATGGAGGAGGAGCAACTTTTGAATTAGTGGGATGCATGTGAGGCTGAGAATTTGGGATCTCCAGCTTAGTTTGATGTCGCTCTCATGGACAGATATACGTACCTGATTACCCAATGTCAAGAGGTAAAAGAGATAGTAGGGGAGTTCGAGAAAGGAAAGAAGCATGCAAAGGAGGTTTTAAAGAAATACAAATTTGGAAGTAAACATGTAATTGATCCTATTGTTCAAGTTGTTGCATGCATTATCGATAATTATAAATCTTTTATTAAAAAATGAAAGATGAACATATATCTGCTAAAGATAGCAAGCCTTCTGCATGACTCCCAATTTTATATTTTCAGCTGCAGCTCCAACTCACATTCCATTTTTGAGAAAATTTTTGCATGATTACGAAAGCTTGGCTCACCCAACATGGTCTTCATAGTGCTTATGCAATCTCCATTTCGTAGTAGTTAATTGGAGTATTAAGACAGAAAATTGCAAGTTAACTGCGACTCCTAGTTTGAGTTCTTAATTTAGGTTAGATTTATTTCCTAGATAATAGGGTAGAAAACTTCTATAAATTGAGAATTTAGATTCATTTGTAAGGGTCCCCAAATTGATGATTTGTGGCCCACTTAGAGATTTTTAGAATATTTTGCAGATTGTTTAGAAGTTGAGTTACTTTTGTTACACATTCATTGAAATTAATACAAGAAGCAACTTGTAGATTGCCTGATGTACGTCTATATTCTATGAAATTATTGTTTGTAATCTGGTAACATCTATTATTTGGAATTAGCAATGTGGCTTTATCTTTTGTTTATTGCCTTATGAATCATATTGCGCATGTGAGTGGTGTATGAGAATTATTGTGGTAGGCGATATTGTTGATGATTTTATTTCCATAAGTCTGTGAGATTGATTATTTTGCAGGTTTACTGGAGGTCTGTTGTTGAATACTAATTTGAATAATATTTGATAATTTCTTGGATTGCAGGGAGCTAACTGAGTAGTTTGTTAAGCTGTTATTGAATTGATTTCATTATTGTTTGCTTGTTCTCTTTACTATTCACAGTTTATTTTCTAGAGAAACTTAAATCATAAAATACAAAAAACGGAAGTTTAGCCATTCACGATCAGTGACATTTAGTTTCAACCAGCAAGCCCCTTAACAGGTACAACCACATCAATCATTGGGTTTTCCATCACCATCATGACCCGACTATAGAGACCTTGGAGTAGTGAGTTTTCCTAAACTCATTGTTTTTCAAGAGAGGTGGTGAGTGCTCAGATTGGCTACCTAACTGTTGGCGGGTGTGTCAAAAATAATCGTCAACATAAACTGGCGCTAGAAGGAGTGCCAAGGCTAGTCCCCTCACTGGTTAACCACATATGGTACTTCTAGGAGACAGATTGCTGCCCTTTATGCAACCCAACCTCAACTACGAGCAAGATGAAATTATTACCCAACTATACGATTTTTATGGGACAGTACAAGAGATTATAACGATTGGTTATGAGCATGACAAGTCTTGGACAATGAAAGACAAAAGGCTATACATATAGAAGCAGAGGCACAAAGGCAACTAAATCCTCTAGAGAATCCACAAGAAAATCCACAACTACCTCCTCAACCAGAGAATTGATGAACTAAGCTGGATCGTATATCATCTTTCTCTCTCTCGAGATTCCATAGAGTCCTTACGAGTAGTTCTTCACCATCTGACTTAGTAGAGTTAGGACCTGCCACTAGGAGAAAGAGAAATAAAGCTAAGAAAAAACCCTTAACAGCCTCACCAGTGTAGTCATCCATACTCAACATAAAAGATCAACTAATTCCTAGTCCTCAACATATCGCTGCACCTTTTGTGAATCAACATCCACCGTCACCACCTTCAATGGCCTACTTTAACTAGGATACCACACCACTAGGAACCATACTAGGGACTATACATGACCTACCTAGAAACCCAGATAAATTTTGCAGCAAATTCTATTATTTGTGGGGGCAAACGGCTGATGAACATATTGAAGCATTCAAAGATGTAGTCATTCATAACCATATTGAACACCAGGATGTAGTATGCAGACTCTTCCCATATTCACTTGGGGAGAATGAATACAATGGGTATTTATCCCTACCTGCAAATTCTATCACAAGCTGCGACATCTTGGAGAAAGCTTTCATCGATCAATTCCAAGTGTACGTAGATCCTAGAACACTATACCATCAGTTCAATTATTTTAAGAAGTCACCAAATGACCCTTTAACAACTTTTAATACTAGCTTCCAAAGGGCATTCAAGAGGCTACAAGCTCCTTACCAGGTAGCACCCAATGTAGCAATAGACTCATACTTAAGAGCTATCGACCCTTGGACTGCTATGTTTATTAAGAAGAGTGTTCCCTAAGATCAAAGAGACACTTTGGCAAAAGTCTTCATGCTAGCAATTAGTATGAACCATGAGCTGAACCAAACCCCAAGAAAGATCGGATATAATTTACCCATAGGGGTGAATCAAGGGAACTACAACCAACTCCCTGGCGTACCCTTGCCTCTACCTGTAGGTGCCCCAACAATGAACCCAGTGCCAATCTATGCACCCCAACCTTAGGCGAATCAACAGTTTGCTGCCCAAGCTTTGACTTGGCAGAATAATACAAATACCGCCCCCACTCAAACGCAATATGTTGGTCAAGTGCAAGGGGGAAATCAACAATTTGGTAATACTCATACAACAAACCAACCTCCAACTACGATGCCTAAGAATCAATGATCTCATATATCCACTGAAGTAGAAGCCTTACAAAAGTAGATCTCACAAGTTACTTCAGACTTGAGTCAGCTAAAGATGAATCCTCTGGGAGGGTATAACTAATCCCAACCATATAATAATCAGCAAAACTACAACAAACAGAACCAAAATCAAAGGTATAATAACAAACCTTACAATAAGCAGTGGAACACAAGTCCCAACAATGGTGGGGTGAACCATGATCACCCTGACAAACGCGATAATCCAAACCACACACAAAGTGTTAACCTTGCGGATATGAATTTGCTAACTAAATGGTGTAGGTTGCATGATACAACTGCACATTTTGAGGTTAATTGTGCTCAGTTCGAGAAGATCATAAGGATTGCTCAAGTTGATTATCAACCAAAAGATTGCTCTAACGACGAACCTGATAAAGTTAATACCATGATGTTGGTTGACATGTTCCTATGCAAAGAATTTTAGGTTGAAGCTGAAGGTGAACCATGTGTCTATGATGCTCAGGCCTTTCAAAACATAAAAAACTATAACCTTAGGAGTCAAGGCAAAGCTCCATTAATAGAGCCACCTCCCCCAAAGGGTGGATTTGTACCTCCCGATGCAAATGCAAGCAATGATCCTCACCCTCCTCAAGATTTTCAAGGAGCGTGCCCTAGACAAGCTCAAGGGCAAGAATATGTTCTGAAAGGATCATTTGATGTTACCAAGGAGATGGAGAGGAATACCACCACTATGTCCCTGATGGAAGTACTGAGATATTATCTTGAATAAAAGAGGGCTCTCCTTAGGAAGTTGGAACTATTAGAATCACAAAGCAACGAGGTTAAGATGGCTAACCTTAATGAAGTCAATGCCAATGTCAACAGTGATGCAATAGATAATCCACCATTTTTACTAATTTTAAGGATATGTGGAAAGAATCTACACAACTATTTGGTAGATTCAGGTGCTTCACGAAACATAATGCCATACTCTATATGTCAGAAGCTCGGTCTCAACCCAGTACGTGCAAACAGTAAGGTGGTACAACTAGACAAGACTGAGGTTAATGTAATTTGAGAATTAAAAGATGTATACATCCAATTGGGTGTTGATCCCCACATAATCCATTACATTGACATTCAAGTGATGGATATTCCAAAGGTATATGGGATGCTCCTTAGTAGGGATTGGTCAAAAACTTTGGGAGGATATTTCTCAACTTGTTTTACATACTTATGGCTTCCATGGAAGGGGGTAAGCAACCAGATCCGAATCAATAGTGAACCTAAGTTGAAGAAGTTAGTGATAGATTATGGTGCTCCCAATGAGATCTAGTGTATGCTGAAGTAAGTCCAGGAGTCTATAGAGTCAATGAAATCCTCACTTTCTTTGCACCCTCTCCTCTCCACTTATTTAAAGCAAACATGACTGCATATAGAGGGTGGGTCAAAGGCTTCACTACAACAGTAAAACAAGTGATGTGTTTGTTGGGAGATACTATGAAAATACAAGATTTGTTGCTTTCTAAATGGTGTCGGATACATCATGATGAGCACTCAGAGATTTCATGTATCCCATGTCATAACGAGATTACAAAGTTGATGATCTCAGTTCCATATGAAGACGTTGATCATATCATCAACATGGAAGAAATTCAAATTCCAAGTTGCGAAGGAGTAGTACCCCAGATAATGGATCTTATGAGTAAAACTTCCCAACCAAGAGAATGCAACAAGGAGATTTTCATGGTTGAGATTGTAAAACAAGAGAAGGAGGATATCCCACCTGAGCATAAGAATGAAGAAACACAATCTCAAGCATAGCCTCAAGTGGAACGCACTACTCCTAGCACCCCTGAAGTGTTCTTGCAACCAGTAATCAAACAACCTCAGGTATTGTAAGATATGGAATTTGAGAGACAACAATCCCCTCTGGAAGCTAACCTGATCACTGAACCTAAGGTGAAAAATGTAAAGAGACCAAAAGATGAAATATGATTTTTAAAGTTTAATGGGTCAAGATCCAAGCAAGGCAGTGGAGCAGGTGTAGAGTTAACCAACCCAAAAGGGAAAACCATTTTAGCCTCCTACCGGCTCCAATTCCCTTGTACTAATAACATGATGGAGCACGAGGCCCTAGTTAGAGGATTACTCTTCGCTCATAAGAAGGGAACTAAATGCTTGAAAGTTCAAGGGGATTCTGAGCTGGTGGTCAAACAAGTGTGAAGCCAATATGCATGTCACTATAAAAGGTTAGCAGCATATAGGAATAGAGTATGGGATTTGATTGAGGATTTTTATGCTTTTGACATTGAGCTAGTACCCAGGAAAGTAAACAAAATACCTGATGCATTGGCCGTAGCCGCCAATATATTAGAACTAGTGAGCCAATCCCCTTTGAAGAAGTTTTCCGTAGAGTTAATCTCCACACTTGTTGTAACTTATAATATCAAACACTTTCAAGTTTTCTAGGATGATGCCCACATTCTAGCCTTTCTTGCCAATTTATGGGCTTTCGAAGAACAAATCATTAATGAGAAAGATAAATCGGATGATCTTGATGTCGGAAATGATGTTGATATTATAGATAAATACCAACTAATGATATTCCTAAAGACATGGTCACCTTAGAGAGAATTTTTGACTTTGATCCTAGGGTGAAAGAGAGATTAACAATAGATTTGGATGTTGGAAAGTATGAGCCACATAATATTGGTCCAGAAGGCCAAGAGAGGATTGTATATATTGGGAAAATGAAAGAGAATTTTTTTTACAAATCTTGAAAGAGTTCATTGATGTAATAGCATGGGGGTACACAGATTTAAAAATGTTTGATACATCGATCATCACCCATGTTATCCCCCTAAAACCTAACACAAAGTTGTTTAGGTAGAAGCAACGCCCGGTTAATTAACTAATAGAACCCTTAATTTTCAAGGAAGTACAAAAGTTGCTCTCTGCTAAGATTATTTTTCTAGTACGACATTCTACTTGGGTTGCCAATTTGGTACCAGTAAGGAAAAAGAATGGAGAAATATGACTTTATGTGGACTTTCACAATCTCAACAAGGCGTCTGAGAAAGATAATTACCCACTTCCTTCTTTGGATGAAGTACTACAAATAGTAAATGGTTCACAAAGGATGTTGTTTTTAGATGGTTATTCTGGATATAACCAAGTTTTTTTGAATTATGAGGATTGTATGAAGACAACGTTTACGATGAAATGGGGAACATATGTGTATAGAAGGATGCCATTAGGGTTAATTAATGTTGGAGTGACCTTCCAAAGAGAAATGGATATGGCCTTCAAAGATTCGATTGGTAAGTGTATTATTATATACATGGACAACCTGAGTATATTTTCCAAGGCTAGAGAAGATCACTTAGACCACCTCCAAAAAGCACTGGAAAGATGTCAAAGATATGGGATTTACCTTAACCCCAAGAAATGTATATTTGGAGTGGCTAAAGGAAAGCTACTCAGCCATGTAATCTCTAAGAGGGGGATATCTATAGACCTAGATCAGGTAGAAGCATTGTTGAAATTACAAATGCCCAGTAGTAAAAAGGAGATGAGATCTTTCTTTGGGAAGATCAATTTTGTCAAAGATTTTATCATTGGGTTTGCAGAGATAGTCAAGCCGTTAAATGAAATGATGAATAAGGATCCTAAGGTCGAATGGACAACTGAAGAAAAAGAGGCTTTCACCTAGATCAAGAAATCCATCGCTGAAGCTCCCGTGTTAACTAGCCCTGACTACACTCTGTCATTTTACATATATTCTTTTGCTTCGTTACACTCAGAAGCAGCTATTTTGACGCAAAGGCAAGTGGGGGATGAGAAACCCATTGCCTTTATGAGCTCTCCTTTCAAAAGTGTTGAGGTTAGATACTCTTCTCTTGAATATTAGGCTTTTGCATTCGTGAGAGAAGTCAAGAAATTCAAGCATTATATCCCGAGGAGTAAAATTTATGCGATTATCCCTAATCAAGTGGTGAAGTCATTACTCATATAGTCCGAGCTGGGAGAACGTCAAGGGAAATGGATGACAATATTACAAGAATTTGATCTAGAGATGCATCTAATGAAGTTGGTTCGATGCCAAGGATTGTCTCAAGCCATGGCGACTGACATCCCTCAAATCTAGTGCCAATAGTATACATTAGAGTCATTCACTTAGGACCCATGGTACATGGATTTGGTATTTATATTGCTAAATAGTAGGTGTCCTGAGGGGTTGACAACCACACAAAGATGAGCATTAAGGCTTAAAAGTGCCAATTATATGATCAAGGATTTGGTACTTTATAGAAATAATTATGAAGGTATTTACCTTCGGTGTCTTGATCATCAAGAATCTCGTAACATGATTGAGGAATTTCACGGGAAATATGGTACAAGTCATGGGTCGGTGGATGCCACTGCACATCAAATCTTGAAGGCTAGATATTACTGGCCTAGTTAATTTAAGGAAACTCATGAGCATGTTCGTCACTATCATATGTGCCAAACCATAGCTTTCAGAGAGAGAAATACTGCCATGCCTCTCCAACCCGTGTTTGAGGTAAGACCTTTCGCCCAATGGGCACTGGATTTCGTAGGTGTTATTAATCCTAACTCGTATGTAGGACATAAGTTAATTCTTATTGCAACAAATTACTGCACCCAGTGGATGGAAGCCATTGCGTTTCGAAACGCTACTGCTAAGGTAGTCTTGAAATTTATCAAAAAGCACATCGTCACCAGGTTTGGTATGTCGTTCGCTCTGGTATGTGACAATGGTCATGCTTTTACTTCTACACAGTTGATGCAATGCTCATACGAATATAAAGTGATATTTAAATTTTCATCCAACTACTACTTGCAAGGTAACAAAGTAGTTGAATCTGCGAACAAGAACATCCTAGATGTCATTAAAAAGCTACTTGAGAAAAATCCTAGGGATTAGCATAATCAGTTGAGATATGCCTTATGGGCTGATCAAACCAAAGTAAAAGCCACTTTGGGAATTTCTCTGTATTACCTTGTTTATGGCCAGACCCCTGTCTTCTCAATTAACTTACAAATATCGGTCCTCCAATTAATGAAAGAACTTGAAATTGAGGATCAGGTAGAGGTTCCCCTCTTAAATTTATTAAGAATTGATGAAAAAAGAATTAATACTCTACAACACTTTGCCAAGCACCAAGCCGTTGTTAAGCGATGGTTTGACAAGAGGGCTAAGGTGAAATCTTTTCGAATCTCTGACCTAGTCCTATTATGGGACAAGGCCAAGGAAAAGAGAGGTGATCACCGCAAGTTTGAAAGGTTGTGGTTGGGTCCTTACCAAATAGCCAAAATTTTAGGGGAGAACACCTTTAGGTTATGCTCTTTGACTGGAGAACTTGTACCATTTCCCGTCAATGGTCAATTACTCAAACATTAATTTGATTAACCCCCAGTGAAGCTTGACCTGTTGTATATAGTAGTTTAGTTATTTTTGTTTTATTTCTTTTGCTTCGTTGCTTGTTTGGGGTTTTGCATGTTTGTTGTGTTTCTGCTTTGCTACATGCTTGTTTCCCTTTTGTTTTGTTGTTTGTTTCATTTCATTTGGTTTATTTTTGTTGTGTCATGATATAAATATTTGTTCTCAAATATTCTAAAAGGAAGGTGTCCTTTGCATAACATGTTGCCAAATTCTGAGAGACTTCGACTCTTTTCTATTTACAACTTCATTATCATTTGGTTAATCTTGAAACCTTTGTCTATACTCGTTCAAGGTGGTATATAATGGTTTAAATATGATTTGAGTTTTGACCTTCAATTGGATAAGGCTAGCTTGATAAACTCAGCACTACCATGACATTAAGATACATCAGAAAGTTTTGTAAGATATCGGATAAACTGGTTTTCAAGTGAAAATCTGAAGTTAGGATGTTTCACGTTATCCATCGTGGTTCCCAATCCAGTAATCAGACTTCAATGTTTGAAAAGTTTCTTAAAAGGTTATTAAATAAATAAGTCATTCTATGTTCTGTAATGTTTTCAAAAAAAAAGAGAGAAAAGAAATGATCCTCTCAAAGCAATTAAAATGGGTGTTTCAAGTAACCTCCACTGGGGCTATGGACGTCTTGCTAGCAATGGAGCACTGTTTGATGGGAACCAGAGGTATCTCTATCAGGGCTATAGACGCCTGACTGGCAACAGATCTATGTTGAGGATAACGTTGCACAAAATACATTGGTTGGCTTCACCTATGTAGCTTGTGCCTAGTTTTCTCTAATTATCTATATTATTGAAAATGATGGAGTAATAAATCATACACACACACATAAGAGTTAATCACATTCAGTTCTAGACTTGATTGTTTGTTCATTGGTTCACTCATCTTTTGCTCTTATTTACCCTTTTGAATGATAATAGCCTTAGGCATCAAGTTACTTAGAGATTCTGAAATTCTAAATTGCCTAGAGTCATTTTTCCCAGATAGTCGCCATTTGTTACACCCTGCATATCTATCCCCCATTAGTTTCCTTGTGTTGAAATATGGGTCCCATGTTTCTGCTTTGTGTTTCTTTTTTCTTTTTCTTTTTGTTTCTTTTACCTCAGAACCTGAGAGTCTTGAGGTCTTTTTCCTTTTGTTTCTTTTCTTTGTCCACCTCAGAACCCCGGACCTTCGAAGTCTTGAGGTTGGTCTCTGTAGCTTATTTTTTTGTGTTCTTTACCTCGGAACTCCCGAGTCCTGAAGTCATGAGGTGTGTTTTTTTTTGTGTTCTTTACCTTGGAACTTCGGAGTCTCGAAGTCCCAAGGTGTGTTTTTTTTGTGTTCTTTATCTTGGAACTCTGAAGTCTTGAAGTCCTGAGGTGTGTTGTGTTTTCTCAACCCCGAAACCTCGGAGTCCCGAGGTTTAGTGTTTAGTTGCCTCTTTTTGTTGATAAACCCTAGAATCCCGAAACCTCAGAGTCCCGAGGTTGATCCTCATGTTCTGGCTTTTCCTTTCTTCACCCCAGAACTTCAAAACCCCAGAGAACGAGGTGAAGTGTCTTGTTATTTTGTTTTGGTCATCAACCTCGGAATCTCAGGACCCCAGAGTCCTGAGGTTCTATTTAAATAATTCATACAGACGAGTTTGGGGGGGGTATAAATATGAATAGTGATATTTTCAAAGCTCATTTGTGCATTCCATCTTCATATTTCTTGCTTCCTTGCCTCCAGACTGTGAGCTTCCGAACCTTTGACTTCCTCATGTTCTTGGGTATTTCATTTCACTAGGTCGGTGATTTTCCTTGCCGTCTTTGTCATTTGTAGGTTAAATCTTTTTCTTCTTTCATGGGTTTTGTTTGTCTTCTTCTTTTTTATTTTTTCTCATTCTTTTTGCTTGTTCCCGCATGCCCTAAGTTTCCTACCCCGGACCCTCGGAGTTCCAGGTTCTTTGCTTCTTCCGACTCCGGGAACCCCGGACCCTAGGAGTTCTGGGTTGATTGCTTGTCCCCACCTGGAACCCTAGAACCCCGGAGTTTCGGAGTATCCTTGGTTAAGAGGACGTGCTACCACTTAGCCTAGAACCCCGGAACCCCAAAGTTCTGAGGTCCACCTTTATAAGTCCTCTTTCTAAAGTCCTATTGGGTATCTTTTATTTGGCTCAAGAACTCAGAGTCCTGAGATGAGCCTAAACTCTCAATCCCAGAACCTTGGAACCCCAGAGTTCCGTACTTCCTCCACACATACCCAGCCCGAAGTTCCAGACCCTGTTTTAAAAAGAAAACTTCTTACCCCGAGACTTCGAAACCCTGAAGTCCCGAAGTGAATGAATCTTGAATATTTTGGATAAGGAACTGAAACTTGCTTTCCTCTTGCAGATTCAAGTAGTTAGATGGACTCATCTTCTGGAAAAAGAGGCAAATATATTGATCGACTTCCAACGACCATGAAATACTAGTATCAAGGATAGGTCTACGCCTCAAAGTTGGACGATCAAGTCAAATGGGTTACTGACACTGAAATTGGCCATATCAAAATTGAAGATATCATAACCTAGCTAGATAAGCCAAGATTGGAGGCCCCACACATGAGAATTAAAAGATCAGGCCTAGTAGAGGCGACTATCTTTCCACAATTGTTGCAGGCATTTGAGTTCATAATGACAATTGCCCAATTTTATGACTTTGACACCAAAAAGTGCCCCGATGCATAGGGAAAAAAAGTCATAGATTTGTCCCCTGACATGCTGGGATTCGTGTTCAGAATCCCAACCAAAGATGAGATATTCCTCTCAACCAAAGAGGAGGCCTTAAAGGTATGGAATGACAAAGTTAGAGTAAACAAAAGGAACATGAATGAGAACTGGTTGGAGGAAGAGAGGAAAATAGGTTTGAAGGCAACAAAAATCCTGAGAGAAGACTTCAAGGAGCCCTAAAGAGACCTGATTATCATGCTAAACAGGGCCTTTTACAAGCCCAATTGTAAACACTTTCATCCGTGGATGTTTTAGTTCATGATTAATAGCCTGGTGGGAAAGCAACATTTTGATTGGCCTCAGATCCTCTCAGACAACATTTGCAAATAGATGAAGGAGGTCCACCAGACTAAGAAATTCTTCTTTACATCTTATGTCATCTAGGTGGCCATGAGAGCTAGCAAATTCTGAGGATTACAGGTGGATGGTCAATTACAGGATAAAGAAGGACAAAAGAAGGTATGGGAATATTATTCCCAACTTCCCCTAGTCAATGCAAAGGTTCATTTCAAAAGAATAAATGATGCCTTCATTTTCCTAGTGATAATTAAACTAATGGGAGATACATGATATCGGATTAGCCCATAGGCTATGGCTATTATCCGAGAGTGGGCATGTTGGTTTATCCAAAACCCATGCTCCACCTACATTAGGGTCAATGGATTCACATGAAACCCAATGCTACTCCCAAGATACTGTAATGACAGGATTATTTTGTTAGAATATGTTAGGAAATTATTAGGCCTCCAATCCCTCCTGTCGTCTAAGCACAAAACATGCATTGATTTTTCAGTATCTATTGGATACTTCTCATGCTCTAAGATATAGGTGGCAAAGTTGGTAGAGCAAGAGCTGTAGGATTTGAACCTAGAAGAATCTGATTATACTAGGGAATTCTATGATCCCTATGGAAAGTTCAAACAAACTATGCCTAAGGCATATGAGGGACACAAGCCAAGATTGGAGGATTTTTGGGCTAACCTCCAGGAGAGTTTTGAAGTAAGAGAGAAAAATTATAACAGGTTATCAGTACCATAGATAAGAGATTTTGAAATCGAGACCAATCTCCCTAAAGACCTTAGGGATGATGGAGACCTGCTTGATACTTCTTACAAAGGATTAGAAATTGATAAGAAGGCCCTCTCTCCAATAAGGTGGTCTGCAAATAAGGACGTGAATATAGAAAAGATTTCCCAAGTGGTCATCAATAGGACCAAACAATGACTAAGTCAAAGGGTCATGCCGAGTGCCTCAAAGGGAAAACAAAAGGAGTCTATCTCAAGGGTACCTCAGTCAAGGGGTTATAAGGAGTATGCTTGGAAGACAAGATCAAACTCAAGAAAGAATACATCTACTGACCTTGATGAAGAAGTGGGGCCTCAAGATAGAAATGAGGATATAATGAAAAAGCTTAGTGAGAAGATGAGGGAGTCTGAGTTGTTAAAGAAGGCAACAAACCTCAAAGTGACAGATGGTTTAGGAGCAGTACCACTAGCCAAAGTCCTTCCACCAAGGACAACTATAGTGCAGGTTGCAGGAGAGGACACTCAGGAGAAAGAGGAAGGAATAGAAATAAATGAACATGTGCCCCCTCAACCTCCCCCAATAGCTACAGTGAATGTTCCAATTACCAATGCCCCTGCACCACCGTTAGTTAATGTAACCATAGGACAGTCGGGGATACAAGGATCCGGGTCCAGCAGTGAAGAGGTGATTATTAGAAATACAAAATCAGACTTAGTTCAGGAAGAGGATCAGCCCGAGAAACATCGACCACTTGGAGAGGAGAAAGAACGACATGAAGAAGAAGATCTACTAAATGAGATACTAGTCTTAACTCCTCAAGACCAAAAAGACATATTTAATGACATAGCTACCAAGCAAGGTGGAACAAAGTGGAAGAAGATGAGCAGGTAACATTCAATGAAGCAGTCATCGATAAGTTAGGAGAGTTGCACAAGAAACAACAACTGAACACTAATATTGCTCTCCAAACAAATCTAGCCCGTCAAGTCGCTTCACCTCATGATCTTGAACAAACAAATGTAGAAGAGAGGGATGAATTAGAGGAACAAGAAGAGGTGCATATTGTAACTACTGACATAGTGTCACATCAAGGTGACAAAGACCAAGACATACCACAGTGGCTCAATTTTACTTTCGAGAAGAAGAAGAGAAAGGCAGACCTCCCTAAGGTGACATTGTAGTAGGTAATGATGGAGGAGCCCCCAAAGGTTAAGAAGCCAAAAATTGCACATCACTTATCAAGAATGGGTTCCGGTGAAGTGGTTGCTGATGTGCCTGTTCTACTCTAGGATGAAGGTCAAGCTTCTCCTAAATATCAAGTATCCCAAGTGAATTTGGGTAAACAAACAAAGTGGGGAGAGCTGGACACTCTAGAACTAGCCACTAGTGTTGTCAGGTGGCACACGGAGAAAGAGTATACCTCCAACATGGAGCTTAAATCACAGTTGGGGAAATACAAGCAGTTGATATTAGAAATGAGAAAACCTCTAGACTCTTGTAGGGATGACGACCTACCATGAACCTCATCATTGCCAAAGGGAGAAGTTAAGGCATTAGTGGAGGTGAGATGGGTGGCTGCTACAGTTAAATAATGGGCTCAAATAAATACAACAAAAATTATATTTTTTTGTAGGATACCATGGGGATATACCAAGAGGCAGTACAGGCAGACAGAGCATTAGCTTCTTGTTCTACGCAATGGGAATGGAAGCTAAGCATTTTTAATAAGTAGTTCTGAATTTTGAAAAAGTTTTGCATCTAGGGGAAGAGGTAATAATGGAGGAGGATCTCTTGGGAGGAGACAACTATAAGAACCTGCAATCTTACACATACTTTTGGAGCTAAAGGCTGAAATGCTTTAGTAGTATGTGAAGGATATGGCAGAGATCTGAGTCCCTCTCCTTAGAGAATTTTTGAAATATAAAAATTTTGTGAAGCATATGCTCACATCTTTTAGGTTAGGATTAACCAGCACCACAATAATGGAGGAAGAGCAAGTTTTGAATCAGTGGGATGCATGTGAGGCCTAACATTTGGGACCTTTGTCTTAGTTTGATGTCGCTCGCATGGATAGATATACAAACCTGATTACCCAATGTCAAGAGGTGGCAAAGACAGTAGGGGAGCTAGAGAAAGGAAAGAAGCATGCAAAGGAGGTTTTAAAGAAATACAAATTTAGAATTAAACATGTAGCTGATCCTCCTATTCAAGATGTTGCATGCATTATCGATAATTATAGATCTTTTATTAAAAAATGAAAGATGAACATATAGATGCTAAAGATAGCAGGCCTTCTGCATGACTCCCAATTTTATATTTTCAGCTACAACTCCAACTCACGCTCCAGTTTTGAACAAAATTTTGCATGATTACGAAAGCTTGGCTCACCTAGCATGGTCTTTGTAGTGCTCATGCAACCTCTGTTTCATAGTAGTTAATTGGAGTATTGAGGAAAAAACTTGCAAGTTAACTGCAACTCCTAGTTTGAGTTCTTAATTTAGGCTAGATTTATTTCCTAGATAGTAGGGTAGAAAACTTCTATAAATTGAGAATTTGGATTCATTTGTCAGGGTCCTCGAATTGATGATTTGTGGCCCACTTAGAGATTTTTAGAATATTTTGCAGATTGTTAAGAAGTTGAGTTATTTTTGTTACACATTCATTGAAATTAATACAAGAAGCAGCTTGTAGATTGCTTGATCTACGTCTATATTCTACGAAATTGTTCTGTGTAATCTGGTAACGTTTGTTATTTGGAATTAGCAACACAGTTTGATATTCTATTTATTGCTTTATGAATAATATTGCGCACATGAGTGGTGTATGAGAATTATTGTGGTAGGCGATATTGTTGATGATTTTATTTCCATAAGTCTATGAAATTGATGATTTTGCAGGTTTACGGGAGGTTCGTTATTGAATGCTAATTTGAATAATATTTGATAATTTCTTGGATTGCAGGAAGCTAACTGAGTACTTTGTTAAGTTGTTATTGAATTGATTTCATTATTGTTTTCTTGTTCCCTTTACTCTTCGTAGTTTATTTTCTAGAGAATCTTAAATCATAAAATATAAAAAAGGAAGTTCAGCGATTCATGATCAACAAGATTTAGTTTCAACTAGAAGGCCCCTTAACAGGTACAACCATATCAACCATTGGGCTTCCCATCACCATCATGACCCAACTATATAGACCTTGGAGTAGTGAGTTTTCCTAAACTCATTGCTTTTTAGAAGAGGTGGTGAGTGTTCACATTGGCTAGCTAACTATTGGCGGATTTGTCAAAAACAGTCATCAATAGTATCCTTATCTTTGGGGCTAAATTAAGGTCCCTAACTGAGAAGGAACAAGGTGCTAACACCCTAGTCATAGGACCAAAGCGTCCACACCCTGGTTCCTCTTAGTTGGGGCCTATTTCAAAATGAGGCAAAGGTATCATTTCTCCAGCGAGAATTCAATTTTGTGGTTTCGCATGACCATTGGAGGTCAGCCTAATCCGTAAATGACCCAGGTACCCCTATATAAAGACATTTAATCAATTCATTTTAATCGAAGGCTCGAGGCAATACAATTCCTATCACTCTCACATTTGTAAAGTATTCATCATCAAGCATTTTTAGAGATCTTTAAGGTTGCATATTCTTCATTCAACCATTGTGGTGAAAAATTATATCATTCATATGCAAGAATTTGTGTGTCGTTAGGGTTTTTTTCATGTCCATGCCATTTAATACAACATATTTGATTACATTAAAGAAGAAAAGCATCATCATTAGCAATTACAGATCTTAGGTATGTCCTTCTATCATTTATTTCAGTATTTGCATTATTTGATTCAAGGTTAATTCTTAAATTAAGATTGACTTAATCAAACCCCTATTCCCAAATATTTTTTCTTATCTACTGTGCATGGAATGGGTGCAAAGTTGCAACTTTTAGGATTGGCATATTAATTCATAGAGACGAACAAGTTCCCCTTTGGACGATAAAAAGTGCAAAGGACTAGAGAGACAAGCATTTTGGTCCCAACTATTCAGGATGACCTTTTGGGAACAGATCTAAACACTCTCATATTGCTTAGATCTAGATTCGTGTCTTTGTTTGATGATCGTAGCTTACTATTTATGCATAATTACTTCAATTCCAACACATTTGCCCTAATTTTAGCATTTTCACAAGTCAACTTAAGAAGAGGGTTTTCAAATCTTAACCATTGAATCTAATAAGAATTATTAGCCTTATCCTTGCTAATTTGAGGCTAGATCTATTGTATTAACCCCTCTTTAATGTAGTGGTCGCCAAGCAAAAATCAAGAATTTTACTTCATCATTGGGTGAAACCCTAATTTTTCACCATTACATCTTGGTGAACCCTACTCCTTACACCTTAATTTATTATTCATGTTATTAGATTTGAGTGTTTATGCATTTTTAAAAATTCAAATTTACATTTACAAGTAAAATTTTATATTGAACCTCATAAATTTAGACGTTAAATTCACCAAAAAACCTAATTTATAATTCAAAAATTGAACTTGTGGGTTGCTTAATTTGATTTATTTGTCTCAGATCTAATATGTGAACATTTTCATTTTCAATTTTTCATTAATAGATTTTATTTTAATCAAATTACATTTAAATTTAAAGGTTAATTCACAAAAACCCTAATTTATTTTGGTTAATTTGATTTGGGGATAATTCATCACTTTTATATTTAGATCTGATTTGAAACATTCATAATGTCACTTAATAGATCTGATTTATTTTTTATTTCACATATGACTACATTATTTTCGACTTACATTTATCATAATCATGTGTTGGATAATGGTTTCTTTCACTTCACATTTCTTCTTTTCTTTCATAGCAATTTGACATATTGCCTTTTTAGAATTTCCAAATTTCTTCTTATCAATCTTTTCAATCTCAAAGATTGTAACCATAGTGCATGTGGTTTTATGGTTATATTTTTAGGAAAATTCTTTAAATATGTAGATCAAACCAAATCTTTTGTAGATCTTAATCCTAGAGATGTTAATGAAAAATCTAATACTTCTACCTCTCCTAGGGTATCTAATGTGAATGAATAAAGAGCTAATACTCTTATCAATGATCTCTCTAATGGGGAGCGAGAATTGAAGAGAAACATGACACCATATTCTTCTCATACACACCCTAGCGCAAGGGGGTCAAGATCAAAATGTTGGTGCTTCAATCTCTCTAGATCCCCCTTATTCTCCTAGAGCCTATCTTAATCATCAAAATATTTGTAGAGAAGATGATATTATGTATTTCATTCATGATCTATCTCCCCACATAACATTAAGTAAATATGAGGCCTTAGATGATAAGGATCTTCCTTCTCAACAAATAAAAGAGGATATGCATGATGATAGAAAGGAAACTATCCCTACACAAGACATTCTTTCTTCATCTACTTTTCCCTTATCTCCTTCTAGATACACTTACACTACAAATTTAAAATAAATTAATTATAATGTTCCTCCTTCTCAATTAAGGAGTTCTTATAAATTGAGAGTTCTTATAGGATTGTTTATAACAAAATATCAAAGAAAGGTTTTAGAGGACAAGGACCTGGAAAATTTGAACAAGGAATTAGAGTCCCTATAAACCCTCCTAAAAAAAATACTACTGAAGGGCTAGGACATTATCATGATTCACCTATGGATGATATCCTTAGAATTCAAAAATTTAAGGATTATCTTGTAAGACACAAGAATTATCATTCATCTAGGGGTGCTTCTTCTTCAAACGCTCATTTTTATTCATATCATCAAACTCATGACCATTATGCTAATGATTGTCCATATTTTCAAAAAAGTATGAAATAAGTAGTTGATAATAGAATTTTTAAAATCACAGATGATAGTCAATCTTCTAACAAACCTTGTCCTAAATTGCAAGAGACGAGACCTACTCCTATTGATGACCAAGAGAAATTAGGCACTAGAATCTTTTGGAGATTGAAATATGATAAGAATGTTGTTTTTCCTTTCATTAAAATTAATTACAATTCTAAGCATAAGGAAGGTGATGCACATTGTGCTGGAATCCAAGAACACTGAGAGGGGGGGGGGGGGGGTTGCTATCAATGATTAAGAATTTAATTCAATTAGATACTTTTCTAATTAACAACCAGTAAGCATATAAACAAGATATAATAAAGAGAAAAGCAACCATAAAGATCAACACCATAACACCACATATTTATATGTGGAAAACCTCAAAGAGGAAAAACCACAGTGGGTTTTGCGACCCATAATATCTATCCACTGTCTAGCTGAATAAATATTTTATAAAAGGGGGGCCTGCACATGTAGGAAGGCACACTGCCTAGAGCGCACTGCTCAACACAAAAGAGCCTCATTGGTCCTACAGATAAAATATTGAATTACAAACAAAATATTGAACTCAAAGTGTGCTTCTGATATGTTGGATGAGTTCTGGTTTAAGTATTGACTGTATCGGTTAGCACTGTCTCCTTCCTTACCGGTAACCTTGTTCACTTCCCAATCCACTTAACAAATAACCAAGACCGACAATAGATCATTGTATTCACATTATGTCGATCAATATCTTGCTCACACAATATCACATAACCTATCACATCTATATATCCAAAAATGACCTACCCGGACTGACTTATATACCCTTTACATACATAAACATGAATGCCTTATGTCGGCTTACAATCATATTACAAAAGGTAAATACATGTCGGCCTAGACAAAAATATAAACATTAATCTTCATGACCGTTGTAGCTAAAACCTTTGCTGGATCAATCTTCTATGTCGGCCTCCAAATACTGGTTCCTAGTTTGTCAGTTTCCCTTACTTTCTAGTTTCTTTGAATGTTGGATGTTAAACCTTGAATACCGTAGGATATTGGATAAGTATCCAACCCAAAAGGATGTGTATTGCCATCAATGACAACACCATGATCCCAGATGAGTGTCAATTACCAACAATCTCCTCCTTAGGTATTGATGGCAACAATTAGGTGAAAAATGAATCATTGAAGTTCTGTTCTGGTTCCTATCCAAAAACTTCCCAAAAACCGATCTCTAAAATTTGCTCCCCCTGAGCTATACATTACTTATTATGTCCCTTAACATTTTTCACATCCAACCTCTCCCCCTTTGACAACAATGCCAAAGATAGGGAAAATAATAAGAAATGAAAGAAATTAAAATTGTGTTTACTGGATCTAGATGTACTTGAATATATCAGGGTAAGCACTCTTCAAAAATCCCAAGTATCTCGACTAGATTTCAATGTTCTCAAAATTGATACAAACCCATTAAGAATGTAGGCATGCAATTATTCTTCTATTAATGTTGTCGGTGTGGGCTCACAATTTACTCATTTGTTCTATACACTCCCTTTTGTGAAGCAACAAAGTGTTAAGTCAAGGACTAACCAAACCTCTCAATTCTCTGGCCCACCAGATTAACCTATCCATATCCTTCTCCAAAATAGAAATCTCTGATTCAAAAAGAAGAATTTGACCATCTAAAGACCTGGTCAATGACTGAGTACCATCAAAATTATTTGCAATATGCTCCAACTAGACCTTAGCTGACTTTATTTTAACTTCCAGGCCTGCTATTAATTTGGTTGTGTTAGTGCAAGACCAGTATATACTGCTGCATTGATGAAGAGCTTCATCAATCCTTGTCAATTCTTATGTCAGCTTTGTCTTATTAGATGTGATCATGTTATCACAAGTGATCTTTCTAGTTACATTATACCTCTCCACCAACTGTCGGTTTGACACTTGTTGTAGAGTTTGAAACTCCTTGGCAATGTGTTCAGTGAAACCCTAATTAAACTTGCTGGATGGGATAGCTACCTGACTAATCTTATATTCTAGGGCAAGTTGTTGTAGGATTGGAATGGCTTGTTCTATAACATGCTTGTCCTCTGATCCTTCCTTGATAAGCTTCTGTGCTACAACAAACATTAACTCAGAACTACTCAGCTGCTCAATGTTCTTCTTCTCAAAATGACTAAAATCTACTTGACCAGATGAGTCAAGTGCCAACAATAAGGGACCAACAACCAGTGATGGTGCTGGTAACTTGACTTCAATCTATTCTTGTCTTTTCTCCTTTACCTTATGCCCTTTTTCTTCTTGTACCTTCTCCTTGGCACCAGTGACTTCGCCACTTGGTGCATATATTTCTTCTACCACTACATCATGAATCTCCATTGTATCTACATTAATAAACGGAGGTAAATTATCCTCAATATTATCTGTCAGTTTATTTTCCTCTATATCCTTAGTTAATTTCTTATCCAAAAATGGTGGGTCTTCATCTAATATGCCTTTCCCTCTAGCATCAACCGAAATGTCTGGAATGTCAGATTTAGGAGGAACTTTCAGTGATGTAAAGAATCATGGATTATCAACAAAGAATTTTACCCATTCCTCATGAGTCTCTAACTATTTCCTTCACTCTTCCCACCATTAAGATAATATGCCTTTGCCTACTCCATAAACTTATTTTATTAGCATTTTCAAGACAATTATGGATCTCCTCTTCAGTTATTACACCACAAACAATTAATAGTTAATTATAAAGCATTTAAAACATTTGTTCAAGACCAATATGATAGAGAACGCATAGCTCTTACAACTAATCTTGCACTCTTTCTTGGTGAAGAGGTAGTGCCTTCCCACCCATTCACCCTCCATGTTACTCCTTCTTGGCATTATATTTTCATTGATATCAATAGTTGAGAAGATGCACAAGACAAAGATGTTGAAATGATAAGTGCCACAGAGAGAAAGTGCAGCTTGACAAAGAATGTGCAAAGTGATAGGTTCACACCCACTAGAAAGAGATGCAGAGACATGCAGAGACATCAGGTTGGATAGAGATGTTGGATGATAAAGTTTCCTAGAGGAAGATCAGATTGATAGAGATGGTGTTGTTCGAGGTTGGCAGAGGTGAGAAGATTCTATTGTATGTATGCAAGTTGTACAAGCATGGAGCTAGCAAAGACATTTAGTCAAAGGCCACAAAGAAGACATAAAATACAATTTGAGTTAGCTTGGACTTGCAATTGGACAAAGAAGACATAGGCTATAGAGTGGTGAAAAACTGACTTGACTCAAAAAAGTATTGTCGTAGCACAACATAACAGGCTATGTTAGTCACACAAGAAGATATAGACAACAAGCATGGAGTGAGTTACTAGATCTTGTAATTGGACAGAGATGGCATAGGCCATTGAGTTGGTAAGACAATGGGCAAACTACTTTGACTTAGAAAAAGTACAGTTGTAGTTATGCTAACACACCATGTTAGTTGCACACAGTTACAGGTTGTATTGATCGAACACTATTATAGGAAGCACATAACACACCATGTTATCACTATCGCTATTTCTTGGTCAACTCTTTGCATTCACCAAAGTTGTGAAACTGTATATGGAAATGTCAATAACATGATAGGTTTGTTTCCCTGCCATCCCGCAACAAGGATGACTTAAGACAAAATTATTTGTGGGGTAGTTTCCACTATGACAAGTTAGTTACCCTACCATCCCGCAACATTGAAGTTTGGAGAAAAGTGAAGCAAATGGCATCCCTTGCTATCCCGTGGCAAGTAAAATCAAAGTGAATAGTCTCACAGGGTAACATAAGCTTGAAGTAAGAGGTGGCCCCCACTATCCCATGCTGCAGAAAACTAAAGAGTGATGACCTCACGGGGTAACAAAAAATGAAGGAAAGTAAGGCGCCCCACTATCCCACAAGAACAAAGACAAGAAAGAAATGGTCACATGGGATAAGAAAATCAAAGAAGAAAAGGTTATCCCACCACCCCACAGTAAGAAGAACTTGAGAAAAATCATCCCATGGGATAAGTAAAATGGAAGAATGTGAGTTATCTCACCAGCCCATAGGAAGGAAGTTTTCATGAATGCGTATAACATGCATGTTAGTCAATCTGCATAACACACCAGTACGCAAACCGTAAATCCAACATGGATTTCTTCCCCATGTTGACCTTTTGTGAGCAGGGGATTTTATTGATGGGTCCCACCATCTACCATGTGGCTGAGAAATATATGAATACTATGTGGAAAAAATGTTTGACTGATTTTTGAAGCCAAGATCACATAGAGATTCCTTAGTTAAAGAAAAAACAAGAAATCCATTATTTCCAGAATGAAGATTGCTTTCAGAAGTAAAATCATTTTTTAGAGTTTTTGAGAGTAGAAGGTAGGGTGCATTTAATTTAGATGGTTTCCAGACTGATATGAAGGACAAGGTAGATCATTTTGTGGCTCAAGAAGATTTCTAGTTTGACAATAAAATAAAATGAAGTAAATGTAAACAGAGCTGCAGTTAATCGATCATTCCCAGTATAAAGATTATGTACCAGGTAAAACCAAATGAAAAAGGTTACTAAAAGAAGGAAGAAAACATTAAATACAGATTGTTTCCAGACTGAGGAGAACAAACAAGAAAGATTATTTAGTGGCTTTAGAAGTTTTGTTTTAGAATTTCCCTTTTCAAGGGAAAACACTTGGGGTACGTAGATGAAAAGATAGAAGATTTGGATAGTGATTTAGTTGAGTCAAGAAAGTGTGGTTGGTGTGTAGGAGAAGAAGCTCTACAAAAATTGAGGTTACAAAATAGAGAGAAGAGAAGAGGCATAGAAAAGCATTTTACGCAGGTGCGTATAACACTATGCCAGTGCAGGTATAACACCACAAAAAAGATTATTTCTAAAATGATTAGGAGATGAAGAGAAAATACGAGGCAACTGAAAACAAAAGAAGAGTGTAGAAAAATAGAAGATTATGAAGTCAAAGAAAAGGAGGTAACAAAGATACAACAAAGAGGTGAAAAAGACAGAAAACAAGGTACAGAGAAGTAGACCCAAAAAAATTGCATATCACAGTGGTGAGAAGAGAAGAAGGTGTTTCTATAAGGAGGTGTGCGTGTGTGCTTTGAACAAGGCAAAGTAGAAAAGAAATAAAAAATAGAGGAAGCACGAAGAATAGAGGGCTTCTTAGAGTGTGTGGGAAACTCAGAAAGAAACACACATAAAGAGAAACATATAAGATACTACACACCAAGTGAAGCAAAGAGAGAGGACAAAGGACACTTAGGACTTTAGAATAGAGAGTTGAGACATGAAAGCAAAGAGGGAAGATAATAGAAGTGAAGAGAAAAGATCAAAGATTAGAGATAAGTGAGCTAAGGCAGAAAATGTGAAAGGTTATACACACAGAGTGGGCCAGACAAAGAGGGGTGATTAGAGAAAAAATGAGAGAGTTGGTTGCAGAGAGAAGAAGAGGATATAAAGTCGAGGATAGAGATTGATAGTAGAGATCAGATAAATGAGGAGAGCTAAGTCAATCTCAAATGTAGATAACACAGTGAGTTACAAAACTTCATTTGTAACAAGGTGCTTAATTTGTAATTGAAAATTTATTCATTGTATGTTGTCTAAGTGGGTGCTTATATAGGGGGTTGGTGCTGCTTTGGGTTGATGCCCATAAACTTTGGGAGTTGGTGCTCCTTTGGGTTGGTTCCCATAAATGTGTAATTGAAATATTTTCATTGTGAGGTTGGATTAGAGTAGTAGACTCTTGTAACATCTCTCATCGAGGCTTTGCCCCACCATGGGTTTTCCTTGTATATCTTGTGTTATGTGCTTTCCTTGTGTGTGTGTGTGAAAATGTGTTTAATATCTCTTCTTATAGTATCTTGACTTTTGTCATTAAAGTTTGGATCTTTTAAAACTTTCAAGTTTTTAATTACCATAGATTCACCCCCCTCTCTCAGTGGTCCATGTGTGTTCAACACTCCTCACCCTATGACACATGTAGTTAACTTAATTGGGGGCTCTTTTGTTGGCATTGCGTGAAGATTGCATTAATGAAATAGAGTGTTGTCATTGATCTCAATAGTAACCGATAATGGAGTTGTATTGCAACCAGTAGTGATGCAGTAATGCAACCGATAGTTGAGCAGTGAAGGAAACCGGTATTGTTATTTGAAGCAGAGTGATCAACCGATAACTGAACTTGTTGATATGTCGAACCCTAATGGATGGAGCTTGGTGAATCGGTTGTGTTGATCTATGATCAAATGGTGATTGGAGATGATTATGTCACATGTGCATGTTGCACATGATGAGTTTCAAAGTGGTTTTGGCGTGTAGAGATAACTACTTTATCTTGGGAATGAACAGGTGCATAACATGAAGTAAATAACACGTGATGAGTTATAGGATCCAATGTGCGGTGATCCAGGAGTGGTCGAAGTTATCTTGAACAATGTGTAGCTGATTGCTATGTAATCCAACAGTCATGTTTGAACTGATATGTTTGTAATCTCTATGAGATGTTAGGTTTTATGATGTGTTATCGACCTATTTTATTTCTTATAAGGTCGATGAGTTGTTTTGTAATAGTGTTGGAAATTTGGTTACGTGTGGTAGTGTGATTGATTGTCAAACCAAAAGGAATATTTGTAGAATGTTTTGAAGGTAAATAGGAGCATAAACAAATCTGATCAAGTAGAGTAGTGCTATTACCAAATCAGCAAGACCTTGTTGTTTTCTAACAATTACAATAGTTAAATCCCTTAACCGGGTAAGCTTTAACAGGATTGGTTCTTTCTAAATCCTCTAACTAGGTGATCCATTAGCTTGGATTTTAAATCATCTATCGAGGTTACTCCTAATAGGGTATTGCCTTTAATAGGGTATTGTAGTCAATCCCTTAACCAGGTGGTCCTTAACCGAATCTGTTCCTAATAGGACATTTTTGTAAAGCTTTTAACAAGGCTTGGCTCCTAACATGGCGAACTTTAGAAGAGTTCAAAATACTTGTGGGTATTCATCCCCACCGTGGTTTTTCCCATTTGGGTTTCCATGTCAAAAATCATTGTGTCAAGTGGTAAATGATTTTGTGGTTATATGTTTTGATATAGCTAATATTTTTAAATGGTAAAGCCACTTAGATATGTTTAGATGATCGGAAGTGATCCGAAATGTGCTATTACTAATGTTAGTAAAGTGGATTGATATTTTGGTTAAATGGTTTGTGAGTTTTAAATCTGTTACACTATTATATTGGTATTCTAGTCAACCGGTAAACTTGACAGTGAAGTTGCAGTTTATGGTATAGTGTTAAAACCACTTAGTTCAGTGATTGATTTATGAGTTGGGTGTAAGTTTGGATAAAGTTTAGTCTATTTTATATCTACTGATTCACCCCCCCTCTCAGTAGTCGATCAAATCATCAATTGGTATTAGAGCATTTCAAGTCCTCTAGTGATTAAGCCTAACAACTTGAGGTAAAGATCTAGGAGAATATGATGAAGAAAGAAGGTCTAAAGTTCAATAGGGAAAACTACAGAATCTAAAGTGATAGGATGAAGATCTATATCAAGAGATTAGGAAGTAAATATTGGGAACATGTTGTTACTAAATATAACTTATCTAGTGGGATTTTGTCAGATGATCAGAAGAAGGAGAAACAAGAGAATAATCAAGCATTGGAGGTTATTATTAGTTCCTTGTCCGATTCAGAGTATGTCGACATCCATGGATTGGAGACTACTTTTGAAGTGTAGAAGAAACTTGAGGATATCTATAGCGGTGATGAGCATGTGAAAATTTCCAGAGAGGAGAGTCTAAGAGGTAAATTTGATGATATGTGGATGACTGAAGGTGAGAATATTCAAAAGTATGGTCAGAGGATCAAGGAGATAGTTGGTGAGATCAAAAGTGATAGTGGTATAGTGGAGGATACCATAGTGGTTAGCAAGGTGTTGAGAACCCTTCTACCGGTCTACGCTATCCGAGTTGAAGTCATTCAAAAATTCAAGTCTATTGATAAATCAAAGGTAACTCTTGACTCCATCATTGGTAAACTAACTGCATTTGAGTTAAATGGTTATGATGGAAGTGTTCAAAGATCTGAATCCACATTTAGAGCCTCAGTTTTGAACCCACCAGTAAGGAAAAGCAGAGAAGCTAGTCGCAGTCATGAGTCATTAGATCAGAAGACATTAGTCTCTCGCATGGATAGTTCTGATGATTGGATTATAGACAGTACTTGTTCACACCACATGATCTACGACCAAAGTAAGTTTCTTACTTTGAGGGAATTTGATGGAGGTGTTGTGAGATTTGGAAATGACTCACCCTACATGGTAAAAGGAAAGGGAACCATCTCTCTTAATGGAAAGAGAAGTGCAGATGATGTCTACTAGGTTGAAGGATTGAAACACAATCTTTTGAGTGCTTCTCAACTCAATGACAGAGGTTATCCACTATAATTCAAGAATGGGATGTGCAAAATCTATGGAAGTAAAGGTGAACTAATTACAAGCGGAAAGCACACAAAATGTAACTTGTTTCACCTAAGTTCTAAAGTCAACAATTGTTTAATTGCTAAAAGTAGAAGATAGTTGGCTTTGGCATCAGAGATTCTCTCATGTAAATTTTCATAACATTGTAAAAGTCAATAAGTCCAAATCAGTAACAAGTTTGCCTCAGTTGGACAAACTAGTGAATGCTCTGTGTAAGGAATGTCAATTAGGGAAGATGACATCCTCAACCTTTAAGAGAAAATCTTTCTCAGCAAAACATTTTCTATCTACTTGGTTCATACTGACCTTTGTGGACCAATAAGAACTAGGAGTATTCAAGGTGATGCATATTTTATGATCTTTACTGATGATTTCTCAAGAATGATGTGGGTCACATTCTTGAAGGACAAAATAGAAGCCTTTAGCAAGTTTAAGGCATTCAAATCCTTAGTTGAAAAAGAAAGTGGAAAGAAGATAAAGTGCTTAAGAACTGATCAAGGTGGTGAATTTACTTCAGAGGAATTCACTAGATACTATGAAGATAATGGAATTAAGAGGCAACTTTTTGCACCTAGGATACCACAACAAAATGGTATTACAAAGAGGAACAACCGGTCAGTTGTTGAAGTTGTTAGGACTATGCTAATACAAGGAGGTGTAGCTAAGATATTCTAGAGAGAAGCAGTCAACACAACTATCTACACAACAAGCCAAATATTGGTTAAAAGAGGTAAGGATAAAACTCCTTATGAATACTGGTATGGTAGATCACCTAATGTTAGTTACTTTAAGATTTTTGGCAGTAGATGTTTTATCAAGAGAGGTGACTATGCTGGTAATTTTGATGCTAAGAGTGATGAAGGCATATTTATTGGTTACTCCACCAAGAGAAAAGCCTACAAATGTTACAACAACCGGACAAAGAAGATCATTAAAAGTGCTAATGTCTGAGTGGATGAGTGTCGTGAAGATTCAAGTGAAATCAGTAAGGAGAAGGAGGAATATGAACCTTACATTCTAGTTTTGGAACCAGAATTGGTGAAGCCAGAAGCTGGTGAAATGAATACTACAACACCAATTCAATCTGAATAGGTAGATTCTACAGAAGATGAAGAAAGTGAAGAAGAAGAACCAGAAGACCATGATCATTTTATTCTAGGGTATGTTAGACTCAATCATAATCCTGATCAGATTATTGGAGATAAAGATGCTAGTGTGTTAACCAAAAGAAGAATAAGAGAGAATTTGTGTATGATCTCCACTACTAAGCCTAGAACAACAAAGGAATCTTTTGGAGATGATCACTGGATAAAGGCAATGGAAGAAGAGCTTGACCAGATTGAGAAGAACAATACATGGACCCTAGTACCCAGACTGGTGAACAAAAATGTAATAGGTACTAAATGGGTATTCAGGAATAAACTGAATGAAGATGGAGTAGTGGTCAGAAACAAATCTAGATTGGTATGCAAAGGTTATGCACAAGAAGAAGGTGAAGACTATGGTGAGACATTTGCACCAGTTGCAAGATTGGAAGGTGTTAGGACTCTACTTGCATTTGTATCATATAGAGGATTCAAAGTATATCAGATGGATGTGTAGTCAGCATTTTTAAATGGAATATTGGAAGAGGGAGTCTACATCGAACAACCAAATGGTTATGCTTTGACTGAAGCAAAGGATATGGTGTGCAAACTAGACAAGGCACTATATGGTTTGAAGCAAGCACCTAGGGCATGGTATGAAAGATTACATTCTCACTTGGTGAAGATAGGTTTTTAGAGAATTGGTGAAGACAACAATATATATCTCAAGAATGAAGGAGATAAGATACTAGTTAGTGAGGTATTTGTGGATGATATCATTTTTCAAGGCAATGATGACATGTTTGATGAGTTTGCAAATGAGATGAAAAGTGAATTTGAGATGTCTTTGGTAGGAGAGATAAAATTCTTTGTAGATTTGCAAATTCATAGATGAAGAATGGTATTTTTATCACATAGTCCAAAATATGTGAAAGAGGTATTGAACACATTTGGAATGGGAGACTGTAAACCAGTTGGAACACCAATGGTTACAGGTTGTAAAATGTCCACGAGGATGATTCTGCATCAGTGGATGAAAAGGAGTACAAGTCTATGATAGGGAAACTACATTATGTTTTTCACAACAGACCAAATATTACTCATGCAGTTGTATTAGTTGCTAGATTTTAGAAGAGCTTGAAGGAGACACACATGGTAGCAACTAAAAGAATATTCAGATATCTGAAAGGCACTATTGATTATGGATTATGGTATCCATATGCAGTTAACTTTGATTTGAAAGTCTATACAGATGCAGACTGGGTAGGAAATGTTGATGATAGGAAGAGTACAACCAGAGGAGCTTTCTTTCTTAGAGGAAGGCTAGTGTCTTGGAGCAGTAAGAAGAAAAGTTGTTGTAGACATCTAAACCTGGTCAACGCTTGTAAAATCATACTTTAACATTTGCGCATTGCCTTATATTAGGGTTTTTGTGTCGCATTAACATTTCTCCTATAGTTCACACTTGGTCTTTATCATTTGTGAGCATCGAGTCTTTCTTCCACATTCTTCATTTGCCTCGCTTTTGATTTTGGTCTTGTCGATAACAATCTTCAGTCATGATTTTGATCATTCTTATCCTGTCGCATCTCATTTGTCATCATTTTGGACATCGTCAATGCTAATTAGGGTTTTGTCCTCTTTTTAAACTTGTCATCATGCGATCGATTCGTCATCGATCCTTGTCCTCTAATCAAATTGTCATCAATCTTGTCATCTTGTGATCGATTTGTCATCGATCGTTATCGTTATCAATCTTGTCATCTTGCGATTGATTTGACATCGATCGTTGTCATTTTCAATCTTGTCATCTTGTGATCAATTTGTCATCGATCATTGTTGTTTTTAATTTTGTCATCATGCAATCGATTTGCCATCGATCATGGTCATTTTCAATCTTGTCATTTTTCAATCTATTTTGTCATCGATCCTTGTCCTTGCCAATTTTGTCATTTTGCGATCGATTCGTCATTGATCCTTGTCCTCTTCAATCATGTCAATTGGCGCTTATCAATTTGGTCTCTTTGTCAATCTTGGTCAATTTGTCAACTAATTATAATCATTTATCAACATTGGTCCTTTGTCAGTCTGAATCATGATCAAATCGACCCTGCATCAATTATATTTTGTCAAGACCTAATTGTCATCCTTGCATTTTCTAATTCATCTTCTAGGGTTTCATGATTTATTCATTTAACCTTGTTTGTCATTTCTCCCTCTAAGTTAAATAATTTATTTATTTATCCTAAGTCTTCTTGTCACAATTAAATGTTTATTTAATTGGCTAACTAATTCCTCCCTTTTTGTGAATTAATTAATAAATAAAACATTGTTAATTAATTCACTTAATTCCTAATTTCCTAATTTCCTCATTTCTAATTTCCTAATTTCTAATTTCCTAATTTCTAATTCATCTAATTTCAATTTTCTCCTATATTTCTCCCAATTTCATGGGAATGACATAGCAATTTGTCATAATTTGTCATAATTGACAATCAATCAATCCTTGCATAGCAATTTGTCATATTTTGTCATAATTGACAATCAATCAATCTTGCATAGAAAGTGCAAATTTGTCATAATTTGTCATATTTGTCATTCTTGATTTGCAATTTCCATTCGAATCTCTTCATGCTAATTTTATCTTTTCTCCAATTTGTCTATAAATTGGATGAATTTCTTCAATCAAGGTCCCTACCTGGTCGAATCAATCACGCTTTGAGTATTCTTGCGCTACAATCTTGTCTACTTGCTTTCACATCATGCTTATGCACTAGTAGGTGAGATCCACAAACAAAGCTATTTGAAGGAGAAAGAAGGACAATGGAGCCACATGAAGGAGACATCCAAGTTTGCAATGGTTTGCGTTTGAATTAATGTCTTGTTTTCATGTCTTTATTGAATGTAATTAGGATTGATCATTGCATTTGAGTTTTCATGATTGAACTAGACCAAATTCCTATTTGCTTTGATGATTTCCGAATTCCTAGCTACATTAATTGGTGAACCCGATGTGAAAACAATCCCAAAACAAAGAACAATGTGATCTATAAAGAAAAAGAAATATCCAAAAGGCCACAAAGGCCCATTTCTCAAAAACAAAAGTCAAAATATATATGGGTTCCTAAATCCCTTGCACAAGCAATGCACTCCAAGGAACCACAAAAGTATGAAAAATAAAAAACCATGTGGATCCCTAAGCGGCTCCTTGAAGCACAAAAGCCTAAAGAAACATCCAACTTGGCATCCAAAGTTGCTATTCCTCCATCACCTTCTTCATCCATTTTGGGCCCTTATGTCCCAAAATCCCAAGCTATTCCTTCATCAAAATCTCCATATCCAAAACCCACTCTTCCTCCATCAGTCCATCACCCCTCAAGGTGTGTGCCAATGTTGATCTTGCCAACATTTCCATCCACTGAAGCTCAATTCTTCCAATACCCTATACATTATCCAATGCATATTTTCCATCCTTCGATCCCTTTGATCCCATCCTTTGCATAAATCCTTGCCTTAGTTTCATCTCATTTTCCATGTCCTTATCCTACCAACATTTTTGAGCATGCTTTTAAAGGTCATGGTCCATTTTTTTTTCAAGGCTACTATCCAAACAAAAAGATGCTTGAGTCCTTCTTCCATCCCCTATCATGTGTCCATCTTCTATTGAAAAAGTCAAAATAAAAAAAAAAGAACAGTGAAAAAAAAAAGTGAGAAAAAAAAAGAAGAAAAAAAGTAAAGAAAAAATAATTCGTCCACTGGTGAAAACCTAACAAACAGGCACCTTGGGCAAGTACCGTGATGAAAACCTGGCAAATAGGTGTCATGCATAATCTATGAACTTCTTGCATACCACACTTGGGGGTAGGTTTCCTCCTTCATATCCTATTACCCTTCATTATCCTGTCATATCCTATTACCCTTCATTATCCTGTCATATCCTATTACACTTCATTATCCTATCATGTCCTATTACCCTTCATATCCTATTGTCCCTCATGCACATTTCCTCTTTCCACCTTTGATCTTGACAAGGCTGAGGATCGTCATGAGCATCATGCATCTTGTTTGCAGCTTTTAGTCTATCATAGCTTTTGGTATTTATCCATTTGCTTATTATAACCTTTCATCCATATTCCCTAGCTTATTGCAACTTTCTGCCACTATCCCATATCCTATCCTGACCTTCAGTCCATGTCCCTTATCCATTCTTGGTCTTGCTTATCTTATCCATATCTTATCACTATCCATACGCTCTTTTTTTTTGTTCCTTGATCTTGATCTGACATAAGGACGCAAAATTTAAACATGGTTTCAAAAACCTCTTGACATGTCCCTCATGCCATGTCACTGCTTTATATTGTCATATCCAGTCTCTTGTCCCATCACACCATAGCCCTTGAAAATTGCATCTGCATTGTCTCCATGATAAAAGGCCTTTGTCTACCCTCTATCCACCAACATTTCAGCAAGCCTGTTTATTCACCTGTCATATTCCTTGCCTTGCTAGACATTGGGGGCAAAATCATAAAAATTGAAAAATGTCCTGAAATAATCATAAAAAATTGAAAAATGTCCTGGAAAAAATCATAAAAAAATTGCAAAATGTCCTAAAAATAATCCAAAAAATCGAAAAATGTCCTGAAAAAATCATAAAAAATCAAATAATGTCCTTAAAAAATCTCTAAAAATAAAAAAAATGTCCTGAAAAAATCCCTAAAAAGTCAAATAAAGTCCTGAAAAAACGAACAAAAAAATTGTAAAAATTCGAAAAGCGTAACAAAAAATATCCCTTTTGTGCATAAGACAGATCACTGAGCATCCCTCCAACGACACGCAATCACACATTGTGCTTTAATGCAATCACGTATTCACAGATGAACTTTTTCCATCAAACCAAACATTCAAACTGATCACAATTGTCATATCAATCGAACGTCAGCATCAATATCATTTGACTTTGTCACTACTATCATGGGTCTTATACAGGGTGTGGTATACTTGAAACCAGACTGTGTCCTATCTTAGACGGGGTACCGCATGTCCTGAAACCAGACAACATGATCGTCCTATCAACACTTTCAACTTTTGACAATGAAGATCAAGATGTTTGTTTGACTTGTTGGAATTAGCGAGTCTTATCATTTATTGATTTATTTTCGATCATGTTCCTATGTTGCTCGATGATGTCACTGAGTGATTTAGAGTGACTGGGATGGTTCATGGTCCCTTTCTTTTTTTTTTTTGTTGTTGTTGTGATTGTTGTTTGTCTGTGATGTGTCTATCTTTTGCAAAAAAGGGTTGCATTTCAACTCTGGCCTTCAATGCCATGATGCTACGCATCCATTTTGCTACATTAAAATAAAGGTTCTCACCTACAAAGTGCATTACTGAAAGCAAGTTTTTTTCTTCATCTCTAACTATCCTCTGTCTCATTTCTTCTAACATTTCTTTCGTTAGTTCGGATAGTCAGTTCGTTCTAGTGCTCTGATTTCCCCAAACACATATGCTGCATCCTGCATCCATTCGGTTAGTACATTTGCATTATATCAAACATCACATCAAGCATTTTATCCATTTCATATTATAAATACATCAAAAATACATAAAAATACATTCATACATCAACAGTGCATAAGTTATCCATACATGGAAAATAACATAAGTCATAACACATTGCATCCCATCATATCAATGCATGTCATATCATATATCCAAATAATATCGGAGTACAAAATTAGACTGTCTGTCCTAAGTATGGCCTGCAAGCTGACTACAAAATGTCCAACTACATCTGTCTCTGTCGTAAGGAGCACGTGCCTCTATCATTGGGTGCTCCCTTTGTCCTCCTCATCCCTGCCATGTCTCATGGATGATGTCCCTCCTAGTCCTGGCTGTGGTGGTCTCATAGGTCCACTCACCCCCATGCTGCTCATTGACCTCCGAGAGCGTGCCCTACTCTCTGTCCTCGATCATGCCCGATATGAAGCTGCTCTCTGCTCTGGTGGAACTGTACTCTCATATAGTGTCCTCCAATGGTGTATCTCCTCTCTGGTCTCTACCAACATCTATGCCATCTCACGTGCACTAGCGTCCCGAATCAACCCAATATACTCAGTGACTCTCTATTCTTCTTGTTGTGCCTGAGCTATTGTTGTATCTTGAGCTGCTGTAAGTCTAGCTATCTCCGCTCTAAATTGATCCTACTTTGTCCTCAAGATAGCATTCTATCTCTCTAATGTTGCAATGTGATCATACTGACTTGCTATGGTAGCCCTGCACATCTCCATCTCCTCTATCCTAGTTGTCTCTGGCTCTATGGGTATATCTTGCAATGACTCCTGATCGGCTGAGTCTGGCTCATAATCGTCATCCCCCTCATCATCTCTATCCTCATCCTCATCACCACCCTCATCCTCCTCATCCTCATCATCTCCCTCCTCCTCTCCTATGAGTGGGAAGTCCTCCTATCTCCTCGGTACCGGAATATCAAGATTTGTCAATGGCACTGGCCATCGTCGTGCAAACCATCGCTCATACTCCTCTGTCATCCTGACATCCACCACATCTGATCTCCAATCCCACTATCTTTATTGTAGTTGTGTGAAGTCAGCATATGCTATGTGTGGCTGAATCATCCTCCCCCACTGACTCGTCTCTCTGTGAGATCGGGCAAAGTGTGCAGTCTCTCTAGGTACGTCCTGCCTCTCTCCAATCTATCGTCTGACTCTCTCTGGCAGGTACATCTCAATCACTCTCTGGTGATTCACTGGTCACCCAATTAGGTATCTCTCCTGTTTGCAATATGATAGTTCATCACTATCATCTGACCATCCAGGGAAATCAAGATATGGCCTCCATGTGAACTCTCTCAATTTGTCTAGCTCATGTCGCCAATATAATATGTATCCAATCTCAGTACTCCTCCATAACAATACACATATGGTTAGTGTGGTACTACCTATCTCTCTGCAATCGGTTGACATATGGCTATGTGCTCAAATGCCCATACCTGTAGCAATGTGACTCCACAGCTCAAAGTCTGCACTCCCTGATATGCTATTTGATGTAGCTGAAAATATAGCATGGCTAGTACACATGGTCCCCATGCGTACACCATCCCCTCTGTCGCCATCCACTCTAGCACTCTTCCCCATCCAATAGGGAATCCATGTCCTCATCTATCCCCTGCTAGTAGGCATGCTATCACCATGGCTATCACCACATATCGCCGATCATACTCTGATGCCATGGTCTCCCAGCCAATCTCCCTCTCTATGATATCCAGATCATCTGCGTCGCACTCAAATAATCTGCACAAAGCATCTCTCCCTATCACTGGGTCATACTCTATCATCTCCCCATGAATCAGAATGCGGAGGATACGCCATACGTCCTCTAGTGTCATAGTCGCCTCTCCAGTCGCCAGATGGAATGAGGAGGTCTCCGAATGCCATCGCTCTACCAATGTGGTAAGCAGTCCTGTGTTTGCCCTAATCTTGGGCATGAATGTGATATAGTATATTCCAAGTCCTGCTAATGTATCTCCATCCATGCTCCTAAGTCTATGTCGTAACATGAAGCAATCTGGTCGGTTCTCCCACGTGATCAATGGATACTGTTGACTCTACATCACCATTGGGGCACATTTTGTCAGTTTTCGGGTTTGCTCCTATGGGTTGCATTTCCTTGTTTCATGTCCAAATCAGGGTGTTTTTCATCTATTTTGACCTATCCTATTCTTATCCCCCCTTTTCGGATCATTCACATGCTGTTTTTGGCCAAATTAGGGTTCCCCATGCACAACTGTGCCTGTGTGCTAAGTCCTGCGCCTGTGTAGCAACAACCTGTGCCTGTGTACCCTACACAAGTGCAAGATACCCTACACAAGCATAGGATGTGCTCACACAAGTGCAAAAGTCAGTTTCTGCATTTCCTATGGGCCTCACAATGTCCCGCAAGTGATCAAAATTCATAAAATTGACAATATGGGTTTTTGAGATACATACCACTGCTCCCACGCCGTCTGGTCATCTATAGGTGCATACACATTCTCCAAGGTGATCTGCCATTGGAATGTTCACCATCTCTCTGCAAGTGTTCTTTTCCAGAGCAACAAATTCTCCTCTTTGGCTAGTGCAAATGAGCAATTTTCACTCTCTTTGTCTCATTTATAGATCTTTGTAAGTGCATAGATGGCCGTGCACCCTCTCCATCTTATGTTGGTCATGGTCTTTTGCACCATCAATTGCTTGTCCTCTATGTCTCCGGTCTCCGCTTGTCCGTCTATTTGATCCTATCATTTTCTATCATTCTTATCAATCAATTGGCCTCTTTTCTGGATGTTTCCGGCCAATTCCTCGAGGGGGCATGCATATGTCATTGTCAGTATCTAGGGCATTTTCATTATTGTTCTTTGAAACAACACTTAAAATTGTAGTTGTATATCACATTCAACTACTGAAGTTGAATATGTTACAGCGTATATGAATTGTACCCAGGCAATCTGGATGAAACACATTCTGGAAGGATTCAAGTTGAAGATTACAAAACTAGTAAGGATTTTCTGTGATAACACTAGTGTAATAAACATTTCAAAGAACCTGGTGTTGCATGCTAGAACCAAGAATATTGAGATAAAGTATCATTTATTGAGAGAGAAAGTGCAGAGTAAAGATGTGTCACTAGTGCATGTATCTACTAAGGAACAACTTGTAGATATATTTACTAAACATCTGCCTAAGACTACTTTTGAGTATCTTAGAGGTCAGCTATGGGTTGTACCCCTACATGAGGTTAATTAATTCAATGTGGAAGACATCAGTCCTAGAGCTTATTGAAGATCTTGAAGCAAGATTGGTGTATAGTGAAGCTACTCCACAGGGGGAGCAACTAGTTGCAGATTGGTGAAGCATGAAATTATTACCAGTTGTTATTGGTATTCACTTTGGCATTGTTGTCAAAGGGGGAGAAGAAATGTATGATTGATAGGAAGAAGAACTATATATGATTGATAGCAAGTTACCAGATGAAGACATGGAGAAACAATTGAAGGAGAGTACATGGAAAAATATAAACCAGGATTCTTATAACTGTGCATGTAACTTACTCTCAATTATCACAATCAAAGGGTATTGATAATTGTATTTCCATCAATGCCAAAGGGGGAGATTGTTGGCATTGCATGGAGATTACATTAATGAAATAGAGTGTTGTCATTGTTGTCAATAGTAATCGGTAATGGATTTGTATTGCAACCGGTAGTGATGCAACAATGCAACCAAGTTGAGTAGTGAAGGAAACCGGTATTGTTATTTGAAGCAGAGTGATCAACCGGTAACCCTAACCTATTGATATGACAAACCCTAACCGATGGAGCTTGGTGAGTTGGTTGTGTTGATCTATGATCGAATGGTGATCAGAGATAATTATGCGATGTATGCATGATGCACATGATGATTTTCAAAGTGGTTTTGGTGCGTAGAGATAACTGCTTTATCTTGGGAATGAATAGATGCATAGCATGAAGTAAATAACATGTGATGAGTTATAGGATTCAATGTGCCGTGATCCAAGAGCGGTCAAAGTTGTCTTGAACAATGTGTAGTTGATTCCTATGTAATCCAATAGTCATGTTTGAACCGATATGTTTGTAATCTCTATGAGATGTTAGGTTTTGTGATGTGTTACCGACCTATTGTATTTCTTATAAGGTCGATGAGTTGTTTTGTAATAATGTTGGAAATTTGGTTAAGTGTGGTAGTGTGATTGATTATGGAACTAGAAGGAGTATCTGTAGAATGTTTTGAAGGCATATAGGAGCATAAACGGATCTAATCAAGCAGAGTAGTGCTATTACCAGATCAGCAAGACCCTATTGTTATCTAACAATTACAATAGTTAAATCCCTTAAACGGCTAAGCTTTAATAGGCTTGGTGATTTCTAAATCCTCTAACCAAGTGATCTATTAGCTTGGATTTGAAATCCTCTATCGAGGTTACTCCTAATAGGGTATTTCCTTTAAGAGGGTATTGTAGTCAATCCCTTAACTGGGTGGTCCTTAACCAGATTTGTTCTTAATAGGACATTTTTTTAAAGCTTCTAACAAGGCTTGGCTCCTAATAGGGAAAAATTTAAAATAGTTTAGAATACTTGTGGGTATTCATCCCCACCATGGTTTTTCCCATTTGGGTTTCCACGTCAAACATCGTTGTGTCAAGTAGTGAATGATTTTGTGGTTATATGTTTTGATATGGCTAATATGTTTAAATGTTAAAGCCACTTAGATATGTTTAGATGACCGGAAGTGATCTAAAATGTGCTATAACTAATGTTAGTAAAGTGGTTTGATATTTTTCTTAAATATTATGTGAGTTTTAAATTTGTTACACTATTATATTGGTATTCTAGTCAATTGGTAAACTTGACAGTGCAGTTGCAGTTTATGGTACAGTGTTTAAACCAGTTTAAGTTTAAGTTTGGAGAAAGTTTTATGAGTTAGGTTTAAGTTTGGAGAAATTTTAGTTTGTTTTCTATCTACTGATTCGCCCCCCCCCCCACTCTCATTAGTTGACTGGATCCTTATTGATTCATCATATCGTCATCTTTGTCATAAGGGGTGATTCTTTTTCAATAATAAATACCTTGGGGTAGCAACATAATTCAATCTTGCTGCTATGCTTGGGGGGCAAGGATCTTATCCTATTTCTTCTTTCTATCTAAGTTTTCACTATTCCCTTTAGGGGTTGCATTTGCCATAATTTGATGTCCTTGATTGCATGAAATGGTATGTCTCTTATGATTAATCTCTCCTTGGGGTAGTTTATGATCCTTCAATCTAATTCTCTTTCTCTTTCTTTGAAGATTACCTCATCTTTAGAGTTGCATTTCACATATCTTAATGTTTTTTTCTTGCATTGAATATTTCTTCATGTGATTATAATGTGCATTTTCTTATGTCTAATTTCTCCTAAGAGGTTGTGTAATTCTTCTCATTGTCCTTATGCTTGTGGCAAAATGATTTTTCTTACCCTTTCTAAGGATCCACTTTTCCTTTGGTGAGGTATTTTCTTATGATTTGATGTTATTCCTTGTGTGAAGTTGTTGTTTTCTCAAGGATTCTCTCTTATGAAAGAGGTGTATGTCCTTGGCTACAACCTCATCTTCACTTAGAATTGTATATCACTTATAGACAAACCTCTCACATTGGGTCAAAAGTTTGTCATCCTTCATCAAGAATCCCTTTCACCTAGCAATAGGGAGAAGGTATACATTCTTGTTCCCCTTCCCTTATTTTGGTATAAGATACTATGTTTGTTCAAAAACTCCTCGTAGAGGTATATGTCTTTTGAGAAAAGATCTCTTCTCCTCCAAGGATCCTCTTTATACTTGTTGAAAGATATCTATTTTTCAACTATCTTATCTTTGCTAATAAAGAATATTCCCTATTTAGATTGGATTTAATAAAATTGTTGCCTAAAGGATATCTCCTTGGTGTTGAAGGTGAGTATCCTTGTTTCTAGCTTCTGCCCTCTTTGTACCATATTTTACTATATTTTTGTAATTTATTAAATAGGGTGTTGATTCTTGAAATAGAGAAAAAAAACTCTTACATGAGATGCTTCATGCCTGAAACCAGATGCAACATTTATATATGTCTTTGATGGGGTGCACATTCTCAAAACCAAGGCAAACTAACTCTTACACAAGATGTCCTCAAAACTAAGAATATATTTTTCTTACACGAGGTCACACATTCTTGAAACTAGAGAAAACAAACTCTTATATGAGATGTTCCCAATTCCAGACACACATTTGCATTTTCATTTCATCTCTTACACAAGTTGTGACATGCTCAAAACTAGAGAAAACAAACTCTTATATGTGATGCTTAACACTTGAAACCAGACATCACATGCACACATGCATAAGGATTAGTGAAACTAGCAAAACATAGCTATACTATTCCTACTTTTAACCCCAACATGGATCACCTAGAAAAACACATCTAGAATGTGTATCCATGTCTTCTCTCATTCTTCTTCTCATGCATCACCTAGAAAAACACATCTAGAATGTGTATCCATGTCTTCTCTCATTCTTCTTCTCATGCATCACCTAGAAAAACATATCTAGAATGTGTATCCATGCTTCTCTCTTTCTTCTCATGAACTCATATATTTTTTATTTGTAGTTCATGGATGATGCACACTCTTTCTCTTTTATGTGATCACTTGTGTTCTTGAGATGGCATTTTTCAAGAATGATATTAGTGGTTGAGACATTTTGATATAGAGGCCTCTTTGTCTAGTTGACTTGAGGTCTTTGATTTTTAACTTTTGTGTGTTGTGTGTCTTATTGTCTTTGTTTATATTTTGTTTTCCTTTTTGTCTTGTTTTGTGTGCCCTTACATGCAATTGACTAGGTTAAGATCCTAAGATTGGGGACTTGGGTCCTCAAAATTAGTGATGTCCTATACGCCTTGTGATTATTCTCCTAAATTATCCTCTCTTTCATCTCTTTCATCTACTTTATTGAGATTATTTGCATAGGCTCATACTCTCATTAAAGTGGGGTCTAAATAGCATCATAAATTGTCACTAGGCCGATTTACACCTCATGTTTGTTCCCCTACTCTAGTGTGTCTCCCCCACATCTCCTATCTAGGTCTTATTTTTGCCAATTCTATAGTTTTGATGCCATGTATTCCCACTAGCTAATTTACCAAAGTGGTATTCTTCTCCCTGGGGCTAAATTAATTCCCCTAACTGAGAAGGGCCAAGGCACTAGCGCCTTGGTCCCACGACTAGAGCACTCATGCCCTAGTCCCTATTAGTTGGGGCTTATTTCAAAATGGGGCAATAATAAGAAAGACTATTATGTTGCTAACCAATTATGATTACACATGATATCATAGCACAAGAAATTAAAAATATCCTCCAAAAGGAAAGCTACTTGTATCACAAAGTGAGGATAAACATAATAGGTAAATAGAGTGCTAATGCACTACAATCAAATTTGGATTGAGAAAAAGAATGAGATCATGTGTGATATAGATACAAGATCTATCATATAAATCTTGGATAAATTATTTAAAAGATTTAATATCTCCTATAGAGTGAGAATAGATACGATAAAAGAGGCAACACACACTATCTTATTTGTTCTTATAATATTGATACATCTTACAAAAGGAAGGGTTATGTTTTTATCATATTCGTGTCTACAAAAAAATGTTTTGCTAGCTTTTCTTGATTGTACATGGATAGGTCTGGTCCCTTGAGGGATAGAAGAAAAACATTTTGTTAAAATAAATAATAGAGTGGAGGGGTTTTCATTATGTACTTTGTAATTTTTTGTGTAAGGACATGTTGAGGGGCCAAAGGGATGAATAGATGGTAGAGGAAGAACCTTTATGGAGAGATTATCATTTCTATCATCACTATTCATATCCACTTTGTTAGGTTGGGAAGGAGTACTCTCATCATCTAAAGGTTCATCTTTACTCAATGTTATGTTAGGAGATAGGTCATAAATAAAAGGCATAACATCATCTTGCCTCAAAATATGTTGGTGATAAAGATAAGCTCTAGGAGAATAAGAATGACCTAGAAGGATAGATGTACTAAAATTAACATGTTTACCTTGTCCATCTTGCGCCAAAGAATTTTTGTGAGAAGAGGATGGTTCAATTTTGCATCTCCATTGGAGAGATCATTGATATGAGTATTGATTATTTGTTTATGAAAAAAATATACTCTAGGATATGTACAATTATGGTTCATTTCAATAGATCTCTAAGATTAGCAAGGGTTCCATTTGAAGCATCTACCAAAGCTTTTATGAAATCCAATTATTCTATTAACTTCATTAAAATATCATTATATAGCAACATGCCATATGTATGAAAGCTTTGATAAATGACTTTAATGCGTGAAATTCTTTGAAACCCTCAGTATGCAATAAATTAAGGTTGTATGAATTAATGCAATCAACATGAAGTGAAAGAAGCTATTATCCAACACATGATCTTGATAAAAATATATAATGATCAACGCAATCACATGTAATATACTTGAAACTATACGTAGGAAAATAGGGGAAAGCATCAAAATCATAACTATTAGGCAACCAGGAATCTAATTGCTAATAAAATCCAATCCTAGAACATTCAACAGAGGAAGAAGGAAAATATTTCAAAACCAAAATTCAAACCATATGCAGAAATCTCCTTCTTTGAACTCCATTGTTATTCTTTCGCCTCCAAATTATGTGGATGTCACCTACAAATGCAAAAGATTAGCAAGCAAGATGATTGCAAATGGCAGATTTCAAAGCAACAACATGAGGGTACTCGAATTGTGGTTGATATTGATTGAAAAGAGAAGTCAATTAATAGGACAAAAACCTCCAAAATTGACAAGCATTCGAAAAGGGAAACAAATTCAAAATTTAGCATGATTATGACAAAATTATGACAAATTGAATGGCCAATTTCATGACAAGTTGCTATGTGATAATATGACAAATTGAGAGAAATTTGTGGTCATCAATTATGATATGATGGAGAGAGAAAATAGCCACTTGATTTATGACAAATTACCCACAAAATTTGCTCATTGATTGAATGACAAATTGAACAAAAATAGCTTCATTAATTATGACAAAGGGAAGCATAAAAATAGGAGAAAGTAGTAGGAAAAAATTGACAAGCATTCGGAAAGGGAAACAAATTATAAATTTAGCATGATTATGACAAAATTATGACAAATTGAATGGCGAATTTCATGACAAGTTGCTATGTGAGAATATGACAAATTGAGAGAAATTTGTGCTCATCAATTATGACATGATTGAGAGAGAAAATAGCCACTTGATTTATGACAAATTACCCACAAAATTTTCTCATCGAGTGAATGACAAATTGAACAAAAATAGCTTCATTAATTATGACAAAGGGAAGCATAAAAGGAGGAGAAAGTAGTGGGAAAAGTTAGGAGGGAAAATTAATGAGATTTTGAAATTCAAAAATTAGAAATTAGATGAAAAAGAGAGAAATTAGAGAAATTAAAAAATTAGGAATTAGGAAATTAGATGACACCTAATTAATAAATTTAATTAGTCCACAAAATTAGCCAATTAAATGATTTATTTAATTGTGACACAAGACATAGGGTAAATGAATAAATTCATTTATCCTAAGAGAAATATTATTAAAGAATTAATAATTAAAGAAATATTAAACCTAGAAAGGAGGAAAGGAGTGAAACAGGTCAAACCAATATCATGACACAATTAATCTAATAAATGAATGATGACGATCATGATCAAGAAAGATAATTGACAAGGACCAAAAGTTTATTAAATTGATAATGACAAAGACCAATGACAAATTGATAAAGATTGGCAAAGATTGATAATGATAAATGATGATTTATAATTGATAGGGATCAATGATGTGAGGCCCTACCCTGAGACATCATAGCATTTCAGTTATTTTCATGTTGGACCTACTATTGATACTACATTTTGATGCATTATGGACATAGATTTATATGATCCAGTGTTTAGATAACATTGATATGATTATGTCATTACTTTGATTTGTAGTACTTTGTTTTGATGCAGGAAAATTATGGATGCATGCTCTATAAACTATTTAACAATTATGATGATGTCGTTTAGTAGATTATTTTATGTGGATGTTATTAGATAATTGAAAACTTGATTATTATAAATGAAATTGTATGCGATGTCTGAACTGTATTCTTTCCATATGATAATATTATATGTGATTTTTGGAATTACTAACATGCAAAGTGAGATGTACAAGAAAATTATTCCATGTGAACATGGAAACTATTTAGAGAATCAAGCCTAGACCTATGTGCATTTGTGAAGCCAAGGGTTATCTATTTGGAGAGACAACACCTCATTTGTAAATGTGTTTTAATTTATAAATGTTAGGCTTGGATGTGTGTTTAATTTGGGAATTGTTTAATTTTTAAATTCCAAAAAGGGACATTTGCCATGTGTATTTTAGTGATGTGTAATTATTTTTGAGGTGTCACTTGACATATGTGTTGTAAGATGAGTTGGCAATTATATGTCCCTTTGGAGGAAATTTGTTTTACCAATGCATTTTTCAATTATCCTAGTATGGTCCCAAGAAAGTCCTAGATAGGGAGCCATTAGAAAAGTCAACTCAGGGTTGACCCATAGGTAAACTTTGGGTGAGTTTCTAGGGGGTTAAACTAACTCCTAGGGTCAAGTTAGGGGCATTTTTAGTGGGTCATATGATGTACCTATGGATGAAGGCCAAATTTAGCCACATGTCAACCCCCTAAGGACTGTTTAGTCACCCTAAAAGTTAAGTTTTCCAAGTTGGCCGAATTTCAACTTTTGAGGAGCCTACCTAGGTTAGAAACCCCTCCTCATGAGTGGCATTTCTCTTCCCCATTCCTTTTACCTTTTTGAGGTTCCTTGGCTACAGATTTTGTAAGGTGTTGGGAAGACCAACCTATGAACATCCTTCAACCTTCCCAAGTGGGTTGGAAAGAGTAAGGAGTGTCTTCTTAGGGAATAGTTTGGGAGGGAGAAGTTTGATCACCCACTCTCCATTTTAGAGACTTAGATTCTTAAGTAGTTTTGGTAAGTTTTTGGAAGGGTTTTGGATAAGTCTTGAGGGGAAAAGATAGTGGATTTGGGAAGCTCTTCTACAAGATTCATCATCCTTTTGACAGATTTAAGGTTGGTTGTTTTTCTAGCTCATGTATGTTGTCGTATTTTTGAAAAGATTGCTTGTTATAGTTGTTTTCATTGTTCATAGCTTAATGTGTTAGGAAGATTGTTGAATTCTTCCCTATGTGATTCTTTTCTTTTGTTATTGTCATTCTTTTTGAGTTTTGTTTTAGGAGTTTTCAAGGCCAAACTCACCCTTGGGAGGGTAGAGTGGCCTTGGGGTCAAGGGCTATTTGACAGCCTATGAGTGTAGAGGCTCTCTTTGGAAGAGAGTTATTTACAAGGGGTTATGTGACCCTTGCTGCATAGTGTTTTGTTTATGCAATGGAGGTCATAAGGGGAGTTTGTTGGTTTGTACTCCTTGGGGGACATAAGAAATTGTTGGGACAAGTTTGGAACTTGTGGATGTGTATATTTTGTAGCCTTGCAATCACATTATGTTCTCCTATTTGCAGAATTATCCTCTAGGTATATGGTCCACCTTCACCCCACTTGAAAATTCACATAAGTGACATTTTTTATGTTGGTATTTTGGTTATGTTGATTGGGTTTTGTCATTGATGTCAACACCTATTAACACTTATCAACTCTGACACTTTGGAGAACTAGCAATGTTCACCGTCAAGCAAGTGACTTTATGCACAGTCACTGGTATCTGGTACACCAATAGGATATATTATTCACCAGCACTTGGAATGACATGGAAAACACTTGGTTATGTCAAAGACATCATTTGGACACCTTGTCTTGAAGATTTGTTCATTGGAATATTTGTATTTGCGTATTTGTTATCATCGACAAATAGGTCCAGAATAAGCACCGACAAGCCTATCTATTCCAGATCAGCACAACACACTTTGGAGATGATTTATTATTGTTGTAAAGCATTAAGCCGACATGTTGTATCGGTCATTGATTTATTTGTAAAATATTTTATTGTAATATCTTTTAGAGCTGACCTACTAAAATTGGTCTTAGGTTATGGTATATATGTAAGATCTTATTTGTAAGATCGAAATGTGATTGGAAAAAGAAATCATAAGAAGGTATATGTGAGAATAAGCAAAGCTATACACACAAACATCATTTGAAGGTTGAAGGAAGGTTTTTGTGAAGGCATATCAAAACTACACCGGTACTGAATCCAGCATATGAAGATACTATTTTGAGCATTACATTTTTATTGGATTTAACCATCCAATTGTATTCAGTGTGACTCTTATTTGTGTTTGAGCAGTAAGCTAAAGGCGCTTGGCCTTTCTGCATGTGCAAACCCCATTTGTATACACATACTATCTGTAGTAGTATCATCTGATTGTGGGTAAGGTTTCCCACCATGGTTTTTCCCCTTACAGGGTTTCCACGTACAAATATTGATGTTATGTGTTGTGGATGTTATTGTCTTTCTGTTTCATGCATTAATCTTTACCGGTACTGCAATTAATTGATAAACTGTCTACCAACATAAAGTTTGGTTTACTGGTATTAAGCATTAAGGTTGGTTAAGTTGTTTTTGGTTTGAATTTATTTGACAACTGATTCACCCCCCCCCCCCTCCTCTTAGTTGTCTCTGGGACCTAACAATTGGTATCAGAGCTTAGTCCTCTTTTTGCAGAAGTTTAACATCTTGAGGAGATTTAATGTCTACTAACTATTTCAGGAAGGACAATCCTAAACTTGATGAAACCAACTATGGGATATGGAAGATCAGAATAGAGAAACATCTTAATTGTATTGAAAAGGACATCTGGGATGTTACAAAGAATAGCTATATTGCTCCTGCTCAAAGTCAACCTAATCCACCTAATCTGACCAAAGATGAAGAAAATGATTGCAAGACAAGAGAAGCACTTTTAAGTGCATTATTAGATCAGCAAATCATGGGATTATCAGATAGGTCTACTAATAAATCTATTTGGGATCATTTAGAAACATTGAATGAAGGATATTCCACAGTCAAAATTGGAAAACTTGAAAGATTCTGGGTCATGTATGAAAATCTAAAAATGGAGGAAGATGAAAGGATTTCTGCTTTTATGGAAAGAGTAAATGAAATTGTTTTGGGTATTAAATGTTGTGGAGGAACCTTAAGTGAAGATGAAATTGTTTCAAAAATTTTAAGAGGATTCCCACTGGCATACAAAATGAAAGTTACTGCTATAAATGAGTTAAGAACAATGCCGAATACATCACTAACTAGGGATACATTGATTGGAAAACTTTCAGCTTTTGAAATTGAGGAATTTGGTCATGTTGCTACTATAAAGACAAATCTAGCTTTTAAGGCATCAACATCATCTGCACCATCATTTGACAAATCTGATTGGAAAGCCTTTTATGAAAGAGAACTTGAAGAAAGCAGGAGGGAAAATGAATAACTTGAAGAGCTTGAAGCACTATTTGCAAGAAAAATGTCTAAAGGTCCAGTTGGAAGCAAGTATGAAGGTAAAGAACCCTTTAAATGTTTTAATTGTAATAAGATTGGTCATATGGCTTCAAGATGCCTTGATAGACATGCTAGATTAAGAGAAGAAGCTAGAAGAACATACAAGCCTAACCCTGAATATCAAAGATACAAATTTAAGAAGAATAAAGATAACTCTTGTTATCTTGCTGATGAAGGAGTCATTGATGATTCTGATGAGAATCTAGTAGACAATGGATGGGTCTTTGTTGCTATAACAGAAGATCAACCGACACCTACTGTTCAATCGGTAGAGCAGGCCTTGGCAGCTAAAGTGGAAGTTAAGGATGAATGGATAATTGATTCAGGATGTTCACATCATATGATTGGTGATAAAGGTAAATTCTTGAACTTTCAAGAATATAATGGAGGTCTAGTAAGATTTGGAGATGATAAAGCTTGTTTGATAAAAGGAAAAGGAACTATATCTCTTGATGGTAAGCATAATACTAACAATGTTTACTATGGTGAAGGTTTAAAGCATAATTTTTTGAGTGTTGGTCAATTAGTTGAAAAAGGATTTTAGTTACAATTCAAGAATGGAAAATGCAAAACTATGAACATAATTGGTTTTGAAATAGCAACCGGTAATCAAACTAGAGGTAATATCTTTCATTTGAATAACAATGAAAATACATGCTTGATTGCACATATTGATGAAAGTTGGCTATGGCATAAAAGACTTTGTCATGTAAATTTTGATTGCATGGTAAAAATCAATACTACTAAGGTAGTTAGAGATTTACCTAAGATTGTTAAACCTCACAATTCGGTATGTAAGGAATGTCAATTTGGAAAACAAGTTAGAGCATCTTTTAAAAGTATTCCAGAAAAATCCAATAATACTCTTGACTTAATTCACACTGATTTATATGGTCCAGCTAGAACTAAAAGCTTACAAGGTGATAGATATTTCATGCTAATCATTGATGTTTATTCTAAAATGTGTTGGGTTACTTTTCTCAGAGAAAAATCAGAAGCACTTGGGAAGTTCAAACTATTCAAAGCAATGGTAGAAAATGAAACTAGTAAGAAAATCAAATGTCTAAGATCAGATCAAGGAGGTGAATTTACATCTAAGGAATTTAATGCATTCTGTGAAGTGAATAGAATCAGAAGACAGTTATCAGCACCCTAGACACCACAACAGAATGGAGTTGTAGAAAGGAAAAATAGAACTATCTTGGATGTAGCTAGAAGTATGTTATCAGAAGAAAATCTACCACATGTATATTGGAGAGAAGCAGTAAGTACATCAGTCTATACATTCAAAAAAGTTCACATCAAAGGTGAAACCGGTAAGACCCCTCATGAACTATGGTTTGGTATTACTCCTACTCTGAAATATTTCAGAATATTTGGAAGTAAATGCTATATTAGAAGGGATGAGTATATTGGCAAATTTGATCCTAGAAGTGATGAAGGAATATTTCTTGGTTATTCATCTAAGAGCAAAGCATATATATGTTTTAACAAAAGATTGTAAAAAATTGTTGAGAGTACAAATGTGAAGATTGATGAACAATTTAGAGGAACTTCAAGGTATATAGACTCTAAACCGGCAACAGAGATACTGACAAATGAATCTACATTGAATCCACCGGTATCATCTAAAAATTCCACTGTAACTAAGGAATTGTATCAAACGAAGACACCCCAGTATGTAAGATTGAACCACTTTGAAAATCAGATAATTGGGAACAAGTATCAAGGAGTTATGACAAGAGGAAGACTGGAAAATTAAGAGGTATGTCTTATTTCTCAAATTTAACCATCATCAATTAATGAGGCATGTGAAGATAAACATTGGATTAAATCTATGGAAGAAGAATTAGAACAAATTGAAAAGAATAACACATGGACATTAGTTCCCCAGCCTAAAGACAAAAATGCAATTGGAACAAAATGGGTATTCAGAAACAAACTTAATGAAGATGGTAAGGTAATGAGAAATAAAGCAAGACTAGTGTGTCAGGGATATTCTCAGAAATAACGAATTGATTATAATGAAACCTTTGCATTGGTAGCTAGAATTGAGGAAGACAAATTATTCTTGGCTTTTGCAACACACAAGAACTACAAAGTATATCAAATGGATATTAAATGTGAGTTTTTGAATGCAGATCTTGAAGAAGAAGTTTACATTGAGCAACCTAATGGATTTTCCTTGACAGATAATAAAGATATGGTTTGCAGGTTAAGGAAAGCTTTTTATGGGTTGAAGCAAGCTCCAAGAGCTTGGTATGCAAGATTGGATAAGTATTTTTTAAGATTGGTTTTTCTAAAGGTAATGCTGACAACAACTTATACTATAAAGTGACTATTGATGACATCTTGGTTATATAAGTTTTTGTTGATGATATAATCTTTGGAGGTGAAGATGGATTATGTAAAGACTTTTCTATTGAAATGCAACAAGAATTTGAAATGTCTATGATTGGAGAGATAAAATTCTTTTAGGATTGCAGATTTCATAGACTAATAAAGGTATATTCTTGAGTCAATCCAAGTAATTGAAGGAGTTACTAAAGAAATTTGGGATGGAAAACTCGAAACCGGTAAGCACACCTATGACTACAAATGACAAATTATCACTAAGGGATGAATCTACACCTGTTAATCCGACTAGGTACAAATCTATGATAGGAGGTTTACTGTATTTGACACAAACAAGACCTGATATTATGAATGCAGTTGTATTGTTTCAATATTTCAGAGTAATCCTAGAGAAAATCATGAATCAACAGTAAAAAGGATTTTCTGGTACTTACAAGGTACTACAAATCTTGGTTTATGGTATCCTAGAGATGAAAACTTTGAATTATGTGCATACACAGATGCAAATTGGGTAGGAGATGTGGATGACAAAAAAAAAACCATTGGAGGAGCATTTTTTCTTGGAAGCAGATTAATTTCTTGGTTGAGTAAGAAAACAAAGTTGTACATCTTTATCAACAACAGAATCAAAATATGTTGTAGCAGCAACTAACCGTACATGTATTATGGCTTAAGCAAATGTTGAAGAACATAAAGGTAAAATGCAAGGAACCTCTAACTATCTATTGTGATAACACTATAGAAATTGATATATCTAAGAATCTGGTACTACATTCTAAAACTAAACATGTTTCTATTAAACTGAATTTTCTAAAGGAGAATGTTGAAGCAAAAGAAGTAAAACTAGTTTATGTGAATACTAAAGAGAAAATTGTAGATATTTTCACTAAGCCTTTACCTAAGGAAACTTTTGAATATCTGAGAGATCAGCTTGGGGTCATACCCCCTCTGGTAGAAACTTAGATAGTTGATGTTTGTCATCAACCAATAGAATTAACAGAGAAATCTTTTACTTTGGCTTTGATGAGGAGAGCTACTACTCAGAGGGAAAAGTTTGTATATTGAATTTGTTGGTATTTTGTGTTTGAACTTGGTTTTGTAGTAACTTTGGCATTTGATGTCAAAGGGGGGGGGGGGAGATTGATATGGAAAACACAAGGAAAACACATGTTACTCTCAGGGGGAGAGATTGCTATTTTGGGAGAGATTAATTACTCTCCGTATCTGAATTTTGATCTCTGGTTATAATCTCTTTTGGGAGATTGTTGGTATTTTGGTTATGTTAATATGGTTTTGTCATTGATGTCAACACCTATTAACACTTATCAACTCTGGCACTTTGGAGAACTGACAATGTTCACCGACAAGCAAGTGACTTTATGCACATTCATCGGTATCTGATACATTGGTAAGATATATTGTTCACTGGAACTTGGAATGACATGGAAAACATTTGTTTATATCGAAGACAATGTTTGGACACTTTGTCTTTAAGATTTGTTCATTGGTATATTCGTATTTGCATATTTGTTGTCACCGGTAAATAGGTCTAGAATAAGTACCGACAAGCTTATCTATTCGAGATCAGTACGACACGCTTTGGAGATGATTTATTATTGTTTTAAAGGAATTAAGCCGACATGTTGTATCGGTTATTGCATAGATCATTGATTTATTTGTAAAATGTTTTATTGTAATATCTTTTAGAGCCAACCTACTAAAATTGGTCTTAGGTTATGGTATATATGTAAGATCTTATTTATAAGATCGAAATACTATTGGAAAAAGAAATCATAAGAAGGTATATGCGATAATAAGCAGAGATATACACATAGACATCATTTGAAGGTTGAAGGAAGGGTTTTGTGAAGGCATATCAGAACTACACCGGTACTGAATCCAACATATGAAGATGATATTTTGAGCAGTGTCTACCCCAACTATAATGACAATAATAATACCTCTAATTGAAATCTCAATCCGAAGTTTGGACATTCATATGGTAGAGTTTACTATTCTCATGGCTGGTGTTCATTTAGTTGTCAATCCAGGAACGTAAAACTTGAAATGGGCCTACAATATATATGCACTAACCTCCTTAAATGATTATTCTTAATTACTGTAGGAAAGGTAGGAATGGAAATCATAAAAGGCTAAATGAAAGATTTACAAAACTCTATTCAAAAGATCTAATAAAAATAACAGGAATCACACCGTTCTGCCTTGGTTGCAGGAACAGTCAAAAGATCTATTTCCAGTGGCTGCAAGAATAGTCTAGTCATGAACTTCTACTGCAACTAAGTAAAAACTAACTTTAATAATCATAAACACAAGATCACTCACCAAGTGGGCCCCCTTGGATGAGTGATATCAAACTCTTAGCAAAGAACTATTAGTAGATCAGAATAACATATCTTTATTCATTTTTCTTGAAAGATGATTACATATTCTAAAAGAGAAAAATTCAGAATGCGTGACAAAAACTCTGCTCAATCCCTTTCCATTCTGTCTAACTCAGAAAAGAAGGAAGATATTATTATAAAGAAAAGACAAACTACAATGGACAACTCTAGTTACACCCAGAAGAAGAGGCCGATAGCTATCAGATGAAGGGGATAACAGAGAGCTTGGCTGTAGGAACTGTGGATCTGAAACCGAACCACAGTCTTTGCACGCCAAAGAGATATTTTGCAAATTAAACATGCACCAGAGTTAAACTCCCATGGTGAAGTACAGCTGCTCTGATTATGCCATAGATTGCCTCGCTTGAATCTCCTTTAATTTGACCTCCAGCTATCTGAATGTGATTCTCTAGTCCTTAGGCGTGAAGGAAAATTCTCCACCGTAGCATCAATTATTATCTGCACTAAAATAGAAACAATATACAAGGAAATGCATATGCATCTTACTTAACTAATACATTCATTAACTCATATATGAAATCATCCTAAATAATCCGCATATCACAGGGACAAACCATTTGGCTGTAGGAATTAACAGACAAGGTTCAAACACGATTTCTTAAGTTTAGTTTTAAATCATGGATTACATATATTCAATTCACAATATTTTACTATCACAATGCAACCCAAAAGATACCAAAAACCTAAGAGTCTTGATAAAAAACATGTCAATACACCGACTTATCATGGCCCCCAACTTTAAGGGTTTGCTGCTCCTGCAGCAAAAGGAAAATTTCTATTTTTTGCTGAAACTCTGAAGTCACCAACAGTGTCCTGTCTGGTTCCCTTGGAAGGAAAATTCCAATAAAATCCCTTCATCTTCTCGAACTTGGACTATCTAGCTGTTTCTTCCACATCTACATCATAATTCTGTTCTGTTGGTTGACATGCCAAAAGTGGCCACATAAGGATAGGAGGCTGAAAGATTAATGGCAACCAATTATTGGATTTCTCCCTGCCTAGCTATATGTACTTGGAGGTTCTCTATATAGCTGCATGAAAATTCTATAATGAGTAGGGTTCTCCCAGTTTTAAATGATCTGGTAGATGATTCCAGCTTTGAGTTAGTCCTTCTAGTGCTGTTGTCCTGTGGGTATGAACCAATTGCTCATACGCTTGATAGACTTCCTCTCTCATTGGAAGTACTATCTTACTAACATCATCTCTTATTAGCAACTTTTGCCAATCATAATACAGAACCCTAGGTTCTTATGATTCCCTCCTCAATGGCAATGGACAGTCAAGTTTCGATTTTTCAAATTCCCTGGCTTGTGGTCCTATAATCATTTCATTTTGTATCCAAGACATTAGAGCTTTGAGATGGATATCCCCAATGTATAACAAAGGATTCCATTCTCTATCCTAGGGTACAACATAATTATGTAAATATAATTCACATAACAGGTTCCTTACAGAATGTGGGGAGGTTTGATAAGCATGATATAATTCCTCAGGTGTTTCCAAGGATGGATTAAGATCCCTTACTATGTGGTTTAATCTGAAATTCAGATACCGTTCTTTCAAGTGCACTGCATAAATTCTTGGGGGAGCCCTACACTGCATTATCTCAGGAATCGTACCATAAATCTCTTCTACCTTAGTCTCCAATTCTTTAATTCTATTATCTTTTTCCTCAATCTCTTTTTGCTGCTTATTAATTATCCCTTGCAACCTATCCTTCTCTATTTCCCATTGCCAAAAGAATGTTAAAGCAATTGATAAACTAGTTAGGGATGAAGGAGTTCTTATGGGTCCTACCTTAGACTGTGAGATTTCTTCAATAACTTCCTCATTCTGGATTGACGTATCTCCCACATTTTCTTCAAGTTGCTATGGAACATCATCAATAATCTCCTCACATTGCAATGCCACTGAAGCCAAATTTGCAAGCTTATCCATTACAATTTCTTCTTGAATTTCTTCTTCTACAGGGTTTTCTTGAATTTCCTCTTCTGTAGGGTTTTCTTGAATTTCCTCTTCTGTAGGGTTTTCTTCTTCTGAAGTTTCTACTACAATCACCTTTGCAAGATTACTCACTGGTTGAGTCTTTAGTGTCCTCATTCTCATTCTTGTCACATACACTTTTGAAATAGACGTAGGAGTTTTTGTTTTTGTTCGACACCTCTTGGCTATAGGAGGGATATGCACTTCCTACGGCCAGAAAAACAAATTCTTCATCTGACTCCTTTTCCAATTCTTTTCCTTCCCTCTACAAAATAGGTGAACCTCCTTGAAGAGAGGTAGAGGGTTGTCCTTCAATTGACTCTACTTCAATATTTTCTTCTAAAATAATTGCAGCTCCTTCAGCAACCAGCAAACCCTCATCTTCATCAGAAAAACCTTCTGGAACTATCTCTTCTTGAACTAGTGGATTATTTTCAATAGGGGCTTCATCTACCCTAAATTGCAAAATATCTTCAAACACACCTCATTCCATCTGTGAAACATCTCTTAGGGACCATTGTACCAGCAACTTCACCAGTCCATGATGGCTAACAGAGCGATTTCCATATTTTTTAGTCTCCTTAGCACTTATAGAAATGAGATGATACAAGAAATTTGGGACATTAACTCACCGGTCATGACACAGATGACTAAATAACTTGAAGTGAGGTGAATGGAGATTTGAATACTATCCTTCAAAGGTAATATATTTCATAATATACAGAGCTACCTGAGGCCAATGTGTTGGCAAAGAAACCCTTCTAGTCCCTTGCCTATCCACCATTAAGGGTCTGTCAGTAGGAACTATGAACTCTGCCCTGACACTCCTTGCATCCTTCGATTCTGGAAAGAGTTCTCCTTCCTGCAGCAACCCTATGACCTCTTCAATTCACTGCTCTGTAGCAATTACCCTCAACCCCTCAACTGTAGCTTCTCCTTCATCAAAAGAATGCATAAATTCTGCAGCTATTTCGTCATTGAAATCCCTGATTCTTAAGAAATAATCCAGCCAGCCATGGTTTTGGAAATAATGCACATAGACAACATCCTGCAACAACCCTTCATGGATAGTTGGTTCATGGCGAATCAGATCAACACCCATCTTTTACTCTGATAATTTCGTAGCTTCACCAAAATGTTTGACAGATTCACAAAAGCTAAAATCTACATATCTTAAATTTGGTGGTAGAAGTTATTATTCACTCGCATGAAATAATAATCATCATAAGTAATGTCAGTTAGGAAATCAGTTCGGGATAATAAATCTTAGTGGGAAAAAGGACCATAAAGTACCCCCCCCAACTTAACCTAGCACGTGTCCACACAAGCTGACGAGATTTCGGGTTTGGAGCAGATTAAAACAGAATTAAAATTATAATGACTTAATAAATGCATAATTAAAATAAAGTACAATATACACATACCTGCAATTGGGTGAAAATGATGGCGAAATGAAATGAAGTGATAGGTAAGAAAGTGGGATGGAGTGTAGTGGATGGAACTTTATGTACGAAGAACAATATTCCTCATGGAAATATTTTATTATGATACGGTCAATAAGTTCATTGCAAAAGCTGCAGGAACATCACCTTTATCAACACACTCAAATGCAACAGGAAGGTCATGAATTGATACCGAAGCATTGACAGTTGCTGCAGGAACATTACCAATTGCTGCAGGAACTTGTATTTCATTTTGAGGAGCAAACTGCTGCAGGAACTCTTCTCTAGTAGCTATCTTGTGATAAAGTTGTAGTCGGTGTCCATTCACTAAGAGTTTAAATCAAATAGGATCTATTGTGGACAACTGAACTGCTCCATTGTGAAAAACTTCTTCTACCTCATAAGGACCCAACCACCTTGTTTGGATTTTTCCCATAGCATCCTTATATTTGGAATCATACAAGAGTGCCCAGTCACCAACTTTGAATTTCTTTTCTCTGATATATTTATCATGCCATCTAGCTCTTTGGTTTTGAATCAACTCTATCTGTTGAACAACTATCTTTCTCCATTCATCAAGAATATTTAACTGTTGAATGCGTTCCTTCTGTGCTTCAGACAATGTCATATTCAGTTGTAGAGCTGTTCTCAAGATTTTATGCTCATATTCAATAGGCATCATTGTTTTTTTTCCAAAAACCATCTCAAAAGGTGTGAATCCAATTGGCATTTTCCATGTTGTTCTATATGCCCAAATTGCCTCTGAAAGCCGATTAGACCAATCTTTCTTGTGGATAGACACTATTTTGTAAGAATAGCCTCAAGCTCTCTATTGGTAACTTCTACTTGGCCATTAGACTGTGGATAATATGGAGTAGATTTCCTGTGTCTTATATTGTATTCATTGACCAAAGCTTTTATCAATGTTGATGTAAATTGAGGTCTCTGATCTGAGATAATTTCCCTGGGTACTCCATACCTTGTAAATATTTCTTCATAGAGAAATTCAGCTACCTTATTGTCTCTTGCATGTTGCATAGCTCTAGCTTCTACCCATTTTGTCACATAGTCTATACATACCAAGATATAAGATTTGCCATTAGAAGGTGGATCAATGGGGCCAACAAATCTAATCCCCATTTGTCAAATGGTGTAACAAATATTTGAGGGTATAGTGGCATCTCATTAGATTTTGTAGGTTTGCCCATTCATTGACATCTGTCACATTTCTCTGTGTACTGAGCTGCATCCTTGTGTAGTGTAGGCCAATAATAACCAGTATTGAGTACTTTTAGTGCTATCCTTTTGGTAGCAAAATGACCTCCACATGGCTCATCATGACATGCATGCAAGATGTCATATGTTTCATCCTCTCTAACACATCTTTGCATGACTTGATCTGGTCTAGTATAAAATAGACAATCAACAATCCATGAAAAGTTAAATTTTTTTTCAAATAGCAATCTTCTTTCCTTAGGAGAAAAAAAATTTGGCATCTTAGCTGCAGCTAAATAGTTGGCAATATCAGCATACCAAGGAGTATGAGCCTATATGAGAAACAAATGCTCATTTGGAAAATTGTCATCTATCATTGTAGAGTCTTCCTGTAATTGAAGATGTGAAAGATAATCTACAACAACATTAGACTTCCCTAGCTTATCAACAACTATGATATCAAATTCTTGCATCAACAATAACCAGCGAGCCAGTCTACCAGTGATGGATGGCTTATTCATAAGATATCTAATTGCAGTATGATCTGTATGCACAAATATTGGATACCTTGTAATATAGTGTCTAAACTTTTTAAGGGCATATATGACAACTAGCATTTCCTTTTCAGTAACTGTATAATTCAATTCAGGTCCCTGCAAATTCTTTTTGATATAATATATTGTATTTTCCAACTTATCAACTTTTTGTCCTAGCACTGCTCCTATAGCATAATCAGATGCATCAGTATGGATTTGGAATGGTAGAGACCAATTAGGTCCTTTTAGAACTGGTGCTTGAGTCAAAGCATGCTTAAGCTTTAAAAAAGCTTCATTGCATGCTGAGGTCCATTTAAATTCTGCATCTTTAGTAAGCAATGTATATAAGGGACTTGCAATTTTGCTGAAATATTTGATGAACCGTCTGTAGTACCCAGCATGGCCAAGAAAACTTCTCACATCTTTCTGCTTCACAGGGTTAGTAATATGCTGAATAATCTCAATCTTTGTTGGATCCACTTGTATGCCTTGTACAGATATATGATGACCAAGGACTATTCCTTCTTCCATCATAATGAAACACTTTTCATTGTTTAGAGACAAGTTGTAGTCTTCACACCACTGTAAAACTTTCTTCAAATTACCCAATGCTTGATCAAATTCAGAACCATAGGTTGTAAAGTCATCCATTAAATTTTCATTATGTCTTGAGAAATATCAGAAAAAATACTGATGACTGCCCTTTGAAAAGTGGTTGGAGCATTACACAACCAAAAAGGAAGAACAAAATATGCATAAGTGCCCCATGGACAAGTAAATGTTGTTTTCTCCTGATCCTCAGGAGCTATTTGTATCTGATTATAGCCACTAAATCCATCCAGAAATGAAAAATATCTCCTGCCAGCAAGAGAATCCAATACCTGATCCATAAATGGCAGTGGAAAATGATCCTTCCTTGTGGCTAAGTTCAAAGCTTTATAATCAACACGTACTCTCCATTTGCCTCCCTTTTTAGGAACTATCACCAAAGGTGATACCCATTGACTATCAGAGATAGGATAGATAAACCCAGCTTTCAACAATTTCTGCAATTATTCCTCAACTATCTCCTTCAGTGCAGCATTAACTCTTCTTTGAGGTTGTTTGAGGGGGCAACACTCATCCTTTATGTAAATGCGATGAGTACAAACTACTGGATCAATTCCATTCATATCCTTGTAATCCCATGCAAATATATTTCTATGGAGTTTTAGCAAGTCCACCAGGCTATCTTTCTGAGTATCTACTATACTCTTGTTGATGTTCAAATATTTATTCAATTCAACCTCTATCTTGATAGTAAGATCAATATGATTTATATCAAAAACATGAGAATATGACAATTCCTGTGGCAACAAGGTATGTAAGATATCAGTGGCTGCAGGAAAGTCCAACCCTACAATATTTGGAACCAATTTCTGCAATTCTTGCTCTTCTATTAATTTGTTTATCAAGACCTTATAAAGGATTGATTCTTCATCATATAACTACATGAGTGGCACTCGTTTAATCATCATAAGGTGATTTATAGAGTCAATTTCTTTAGATTCCTCTCTCAAAATAGGCCAAACAGCTTGTTGCTGCTCAAGCTGAGGTTGTGCAGGGGAATACAAGGCCAAAGTTTTTGTGGAACTGCCATCTAAAATAGTCATGTCTCCTAATCTACACCCAATATATGCATCAGTTGTGGCAAGCCATGGCCTTCCCAAAATGACTGGATATCCCCCCAATGTTGCTTTTGGGGATAAAATCATAAAGTCTATAGGATATTCCCAAGAATCTAGAATGACCACTATATCTTCTATCATACCATTAGGTCTTACTGCAGAGCCATCAACAAGTTGAAGAATTGTGGGTGTAGCCTTTAAACTATCTATCTCTAGATGTTTCATTACTTCCCTTGTTATTACATTAATGGCTGCCCCTAGATCAACTAAAACATTTTTTACTTGACTGCCATTAATGACTATACTCACAACAGAACTACCTGGATCAAAATACTTTGGAATAGCAATTTTTCCTAACATAATATCAGCCAATTGACCCATAACATGAACTGTTTGTGGATCCTTTTTCTTTCTACCAGTTTTATTTAGGCATGCCTCTCTCAATGCTTTACCATATATTGGAACATCCTTTATTGCTTGCAGCAATGAAATTTTAAAACAAATGTGCTTCAGTTGATCAAGAATATCAAAGCTTTATTGTTGATTAGTTGAAACTTCTTTGTCTTTCAATCTTTGGGAAAATGGTGGTAATATTTGAGTCTGAGTTATTACATCATTAGGATCAGAGATTGGCTACTCTTCTTGTACCTTAGTAATAATTGGCTAAGAGGGATTAAGTAGTGTTGTTCCAGATTGGAGGTGAATATCATCTAGTGATAAAGAATAGGCTGGGTATTGATTAGCATCAGCTAAATAAGCTTGTTGTTGTTGCTGAGATTTGATATTTGGATTAGGCAATGATTGAGTAGGCAGTTGTGTTGGCTTGGGAGGTGGTGTTGTGGCTACAAGAGGTGGCATTAAAGCAAGAGGTTGTGGCTGCTGAGAAGGGGGCTAATATCTAGAAGATTGGGATGACCATGATGGGTTTCCCCTCCATTGAGAGGTAGTTGCCAATTCCCTTGAAACTAGTTCCCTGCACCCTGAGGTGGATACCAGTTTCCCTGTGGCTGCTGCCACTGGGGTATTTGATTAGCAAATTGCTGTCCTTGATCTTCTGAACCATACCAATGTGGATAATTACCAAAATTTTGAGAATACTGTGGTTGCCATTGGTTATTTGGTGCATAAGAATTACCATTATAACGAGAAAAGGAAAGTGGATCAGGTGGCATACCTTGTCTTTGAAAATTTGGTCTTCTCTGAGCAACATAGAAGACTTGTTCATCCTCCCCTTGAACTGGTTTGAACTTAGGTACTTCAACATTTGCAACCATCTTACATCTGCAATCTTTCTTCCGCTACTTACAATGAGGACAAAATTTTGCAAGAAATGTATCAGCTTCCTCATGCTTCTTCTTTGCTGCCAATGTATCCAGCTGAGTAGCCATATTGTTTATAATATCCTCCTTGAAATATTTTAATAAATGACTAAGTTCCAACCTAGAAACTCCATTTCCAGATGATGATGATAGTGCTCCTGGCTTAAATCTCCTATTCTTCTTAGAAGTGGATCTGGAATACTTTTTGCAAATTTGTCCTATTTCAGCCCAAGTAGACTGTGTAATGTCACCTCCCCCCATTAGATCTAAGAAATTGGTGCATTCATCACTAATACCCCTCAAGAATATCAATTTGAGGGAATCTTCATCCCGAGTACTATGCTTGGACTTCTTGACACTAAACAAAAACCTTTCCAGATAATCCTCAAGGCTCTCATCTTCAATTTGTGTCATTCTAAAGATATCATCCCCATGACAATCAGTGCCTCTATAGTAATCTTTGTATTTTGTAAGAAACAACTATTTCATCTCATCCCATGTATTGATTGTGCTACTACCCAAGCTCATAAACCATCTCAAGGATGACTCCTTCAAAGTGGCTAGAAAAATTTTGAGTCTATGGGCATCTGTAGTATAGTCAAAATTCCTACAGAGAACATCAAACTCAAACAGAAATGTATCCGGATCCTCTGTAACCAACCCATAGAACTTAGGAAGTGAAGATGCTGGAATGTTCTTGAGGTTAGCATTATCATGCTGGTCAAAGATGGGAAACTCAAATGTTGGACCAGATGGTGGTGGTGGATTATTTCCACCTGGAGGTGGGTTCCCTTGCATTGGACTTGTGGGGGTTATTACAATAGGCAATTCTTCTTCTTGTGGACCAAAAAGGAAGTGAAGACTACCTTCTGGAAATTCAAACTCAGGGTGATTCAAATTTTGTGGGACTTGATATAGCTCAGAAAAAGGGTTTATATCTGGAAAACTATCTTTTGCATGAGTAGTATGAGTGGGTAAAAATCTACCTCTGGCATCTTTTCTTCTATTATGCATGCAGATTCATGAGATTCAAACAATTAACTAGAAACTAAAATAATCATAAAAGGCTCCTAGCTTGACACCACCCCTAGCAACGACACCAAAAATGTCTACCCCAACTATAATGACAATAATAATACCTCTAATTGAAATCTCAATCCGAAGTTTGGACATTCATATGGTAGAGTTTACTATTCTCATGGCTAGTGTTCATTTAGTTGTCAATCCAGGAACGTAAAACTTGAAATGGGTCTACAATATATGTGCACTAAGCTCCTTAAATAATTATTCTTAATTACTGCAGGAAAGGTAGGAATGGAAATCATAAAAGGCTAAATGAAAGCTTTACAAAACTCTGCTGAAAAGATCTAATAAAAATAACAGGAATCACACCGTTCTCCCTTGGCTGCAGGAACAGTCAAAGGATCTATTTCCAGTGGCTACAGGAACAGTCCAGTCATGAACTTCTATTGCAGCTAAGTAGAAACTAACTTTAATAATCATAAACACAGGATCACTCACCAAGTGGGCCCCCTTGGATGAGTGATATCAAACTCTCAGCAAAGAAATATTAGTAGATCAGAATAACATATCTTTATTCATTTTTCTTGAAAAATGATTACATATTCTAAAAGAGAAAAATTCAGAATGCGTGACAAAAACTCTGCTCAATCCCTTTCCATTCTATCTAACTCAGAAAAGAAGGAAGAGCTTATTATAAAGAAAAGACAAACTACAATGGACAACTCCAGTTACACCCAGAAGAAGAGGCAGATAGTTGTCAGATGAAGGGGTAATAAAGAGCTTGGCTACAGGAATTGTGGATCTGAAACCAAACCACAGTCTTTGCACGCTAAAGAGATATTTTGCAAATTAAACATGCACTGGAGTTAAACTCCCATGGTGAAGTACAACTGCTCCGATTATGCCATAGATTACGCTCGCTTGAATCTCCTTCAATTTGACCTCCAGCTATCTGAACGTGATTCTTTAGTCCTTAGGCACGAAGGAAAATTCTCCACCGCAACATCAATTATTATCTGCACTAAAACAAAAATAATATACAAGGACATGCATATGCATCTTACTTAACTAATACATTCATTAACTCATAGATTGAATCATCCTAAATAATCTGCATATCACAGGGACAAACCATTTGGCTGCAGGAATAAACTGGCATGGTTGCAGGAATTAACAGACAAGGTTCAAACATGATTTCTTAAGTTTAGTTTTAGAACATGGATTACATATATTCAATTCACAATATTTTACTATCACAATGCAACCCAAAAGATACCAAAAACCTAAGAGTCCTCATAAAAAACATGTCAATACACCGACTTATCAAGCAGTACATTTTTATTGGATTTAACCATCCAATTGTAGTTAGTGTGACTCCTATTTGTGTTTGAGCAGTGAGCTCTAGGGGCTTGGCCTTGCTGCATGTGCATACCCCATTTGTATACGTATACTATCTGCAGTAGTATTATCTAATTGTGGGAAAGGTTTCCCACCATGGTTTTTCCCCTTACAGGGTTTCCACGTACAAATATTGGTGTTATATGTTGTGGATGTTATTGTCTTTCTGTTTCATGCATTAATCTTTACCGGTACTGCAATTAATTGATAAACTGTCTACCAGCATAAAGTTTGGTTTACCGATATTAAGCATTAAGGTTGGTTAAGTTGTTTTTGGTTTTAGTTTATTTGACAACTGATTCACCCCCCCTCCCCCCTCTCAGTTGTCTCTGGGACCTAACAATTGGTATCAGAGCTTAGTCCTCTTTTTGTAGAAGTTTAATAGCTTAAGGAGATCCAATGTCTACTAACTATTTCAGGAAGGACAGTCCTAAACTTGATGGAACCAACTATAGGATATGGAAGATCGGAATGGAGACATATCTGAATTGTATTGGAGAGGACATTTGGGATGTTACAAAGAATGGCTATATTGCTCCTACTCAAAGTCAGCCTAATCTGACCAAAGATGAAGAAAATGATTGCAAGGCAAGAGAAGCCCTTTTAAGCACATTATCAGATCAGCAAATCATGGGATTATCAGATAGGTCTACTGCTAAAGCTATTTGGGATCATTTAGAAACATTGAATGAAGGAGATTCCATAGTCAAAATTGCAAAACTTGAAAGATTTTGGGTCAGGTATGAAAATTTGAAAATGGAAGAAGATGTAAGGATTTTTGCTTTTATGGAAAGAGTAAATGAAATTATTTTGGGTATTAAATGTTGTGGAGGAACCTTATGTGAAAATGAAATTATTCAAAAGTTTTAAGAGGATTGCCACTGGCATACAAAATGAAAGTTACTGCTATGAATGAGTTAAGAACAATGGCTAATACATCAGTAACTAAGGATACATTGATTGGAAAACTAATTATAAAACTAAGCTGCTACAATAGAAAAAAAGCTCATATATATATATATATATATATATGACACATTATATTGTGGAAATGAAATACTGTCATTTTTTTTAGATTTCTAGTTCTTACCAGAGTTATGTTTGCCCTCACAGTTAAAAATGTATACACATATATACTTTATATATATATACATATCTATATATATACATATATACATATATATATATATATACATATACATATATATATATATATAATTTATTTTTAAACATTTAAATGTTTTTTTTTAACCAAAAAAATAATAATATATAGGCAGACCTTGCCCCGGAGCCGAGCTCCCTGCGTGTGTGCCCACAGGGTGGCTCGAGCCCCTCTGTGGGCCACGACCTACAGGAACGACCTCGATCGCCATTGTGGGCTGTGTCCCACATGGCGCCCATGACGCCACTGCGGGCCACGACCCCCAGTGGTGGCCTCGACCGCCATTGTGGGTGGCCACTCACAACAACCGTCGCCGCCATCCACCTCCATGCCATCATGAAGCTAAAAGCCCCATGGCCATTCCTTTCCTGTCTCTTCAGATCTGGTTCATCCCCTTCCACCTGCACACACACATAAGAAAAAAAAGAGAACAAGCAACCCTAACCAAATTTCGGGTTAGGGTTAGCTTCAAAATAGAGAAATAAAAAGAATTAGGGTTAAGGTATAGAGAGGAATAAACCGACCCTAAGTAGGGTTTGTAATTAAATAATATTAAAATGAAATGAGGGGGAATTATTTTTAAAATTTGAAAAAGAATTTCCCCCCCATCTATCTATAGTCAATATGTAGGATTAATTAACTCCTAATATTGACTAGGGTAAAATTGGTTCTTAATATAGACTTTAGTAGGGAAATATATATATATATATATATATATATATATATATATATATATATATATATATATATATATATATATATATATATATATATATATATGCTGGTTCATATATTTATTAATTATGTTATTTGGGATAAAAATCTTTTGGGAATTTTTATTAATGAAATTTATTAAAAGTATTAATGTAAATTTTTCACCTATGAGGTCATTGTTGGTCAATTATATAATAGTTGGAATTTAAATATCTAAAGGGATTTAAATTCGAATTTAATATAAAATGATTTTTTACTTGGCAAATATTATAATTGATTTGGTTAACTTTATTAGTTAAATTTAAAAGTAATTTCGCGTATGTTCAATTAATTATTTTTAATATGAGATAACATTATTTCATTTAGTCTTGAGTATTTTAAATTCGATTGCGATAATTAATATCTCTCGATTCTTTTTGGAGAATTTTAATCCGGGTAAATTAATTAATTAAGTTGTGATGACCCTTTTTAAGGAATAGTTAGTCTACTCTAATTATTGACGCATTAATGACATAGTTGAATTAAATAAACTTAGGAAACCATTCTATTTAACCCTGAGTTAACCCTTAGTTAAGACAAAACTTATTTATTCCTTTCTAAATGTGGATTATTTAATGTATTTATGTTGTTTTTAAAATAAAAGTAATTATGTTTTTGCCCAAAAGTTTGGGCATGACATTTTGGTATCAGAGCATGGTTTCCAACGCTAGGAACCTTTCTCCATTACATTTCGATTTTAATATTATTTTCTTTAAGAATTGTTATTAATTTGTTTTTTTACTTTATTTTATTTTATTGATCATTAAGGATCCCGCTAATTACAGGACAAGTTCGTAAGCGTGGTAGGGGTCCTAGACGTGCTTCCATGGCATGCGAGGATGTTGTACAGGATGAGCCAAATCTAGAAGGGGATTAGGAAGCTCCTCCCGAACAACCAATTGACCCCAATAGAGACATTTTGGTTGCACTTCAGAAACATAATAGGAATAGTTCATGATAGACTCCTAGTAGTAGATCATCAGGTAGAACACTAGAATTCTAGGAGTCATAGATCCATAACTAGGGAGTGGAGTAGGAGTCCACCTCCTAACCATATAGAGGCCTAGGCTAAGCATGAGCCTAAGTCAGTCCATCTACCTAGGGCACCTCCAGTAGTGGCACTAGTTATTTTTGAGAGAGCACCTCGTGATCCCGAGGATCAGATCAGAGAGATTCTACATCTTCAGCCACCATCATCTGTAGGATCTACCGATGGGGTAGAGGCTGAGGCTTGGCTTTTGAGTCTAGATAGGTGCTTCAGATTGCGTTCCTATGAGAGCAATTTGAAAGGCACGAATTGCCATTCACCTTCTAAGAGGGACGACTTCCACATGGTGGAGGAAAGAGGAGTACAGGAATGATTTAGCTGGGGACACTGTCACTTGGGAAATATTTACACAAAGATTCAGAGATAGGTACCTATTAGAGCACTATAGGAAGCATAGGATTGATGAGTTCCATGACCTTTAGCAGAAGGGTCTCTCTGTGTCCCAGTATGAGAGCATGTTCTTCAAGCTCTTACCCTATGTTAATTACTTGAAGGACAAGAAGTTACTCATCAACTAGTTTATCAAAAGATTGAATGCCGAAATAGCAGGACAAGTTAGGATGGCAGCTCTAGGGAGCCTTTGGGTTGTCATGGAGAAGGCCTTGATATCAGAGGAGATTTAGGGTAGATCATAGGACACGTGGGATCGACATCAGAACCAAAACCATATACCGCAGTCTTTTGGGTTTTAGAAACCCCATTGGAAGGGTAACCATGGGAATTCATTAGGGTCCTATAAACCCCCTCCACCACAACAGCCACAACAGAATCTGTGGCAAAGGCCTCCACAAGGTCAGCAGGGCTTTAAGCACAAGCAGTGGCATTCATAGGGTCCTAGGCATGACCAACGATCATAGGGTCCTTGCACACCTCCGACACAGACTTAGGAGTCCTCCAGGGGTGGTTTCAGTGGTTAGAGCAGGACAGGAGGACAGGGATACTCTAGGCCACAGGTTGTTTAGTTTTAGACATGTGGTGCTTATTTCACTTGTGGGGCCATGGGGCACATGGAGAGAGAGTGTCCATAGGGTGAGATGGTAGGTAGTCAACAGATGGTAGGTTTAGAGCCTACAGTTAGGGACATGGGTAAGTCCCATAGAGTCTTTGCAGCGGCTGACAACCACCACGAAGAGCATCAGGCCACTATCATAGAGGCCGTAGGTATGATCAGAGGTAGTAGTGTTTCTATCTTTTTTTATTTAGGAGCTACTGATTCTTTAATATCTCCATTAGTTGTGGAGCATTGCAGGCTAGTTGAACCTAGGCAAAGTGTTAGTTCGGAAGTGGAGTTGGCTTCGGGAGATAGAGTGTCTGTTGAGTCAGTGGTTAGGGGCTGTTAGCTTCAGATTGGGAGTACAACCACCTTAGTAGACCTTCGAGTCACACCTCTAGGATCTTATGGCATTGTTCCTGGAATGGATTGGCTATACACCCACAGAGGCAAGATGGATTGTCACCAGAAAAAGATCAAGTGTGTGGATGATCAGAGTACCTCCATAGTTATTTCAGGGATTTAAAGGCCCATATCACTTCATATGATTTCTGCTATGCAGCTTAAGCAGAGCATGCAAAAGGGATGTCGGTTATTTTCCATCACCATCAGTGATAGAGAGGAAGAGAATGAGAAGGCACCTTCCCTAGATGATCATCCCATCCTTGAGGAATTTGCAGATGTGTTTCCTTGCGAGCTACCTAGTATGCCACTTAGCAGAGAGATTAATTTTCACATAGATCTTGTACCAGGAGCTGAGCCGGATTGGAGAGCACCATATAGAATGACCAAAAATGAGCTTAATGAGCTCAAGATGCAGCTTGAGGAACTCTTAGAGAAGGGTCACATTCATCCTAGCATCTCCCCTTGGGGTGCACCAGTCATCTTCATGAAGAAGGACGGATCCCTTCAGTTATGTATGGATTACAAGCAGTTGAACAAAGTGACCATCAAGATCTTATATCCCTTGCCCAGGATCGATGACTTATTTGATTAGCTTCAGGGTGTCAAAGTGTTCTCCAAGATAGACTTGAACTCAGGGTACCATCAGTTGAGGATTGTAGAGAGCGATATCCACAAGACCGCTTTTTGTACTAGGTATGGCCACTATGAGTTCACCGTGGTCCCTTTCAGTCTTACGAATGCTCCAGCTATATTCATGAGTCTTGTGAATGGGGTATTCCATACCTTCCTTGACCGATTTGTGATTGTGTTCCTCGACAACATACTAATATATTCTTGGAATGAGAAGGAGCATGAGGAGCACTTGAGATAGGTATTGCAGTGCTTGAGAGACAATCAGTTGTATATCAATCTATCAAAGTATGCATTCTTTAGATCAAAGGTCAAATATCTAGGTCACATTATATCTGGTGATGGGATATCAGTTGATCCATCAAAGATCAGAGCTATTATGGATTGGCCAGCACCAACTAGTGTGATAGAACTCAAGAGTTTTATGGGACTAGCAGGGTATTATAGACACTTCGTTGAGGGGTTTTCTAGGGTTGCACATCCTATTACATCCTTTCAATGAAAGGGAAAGAAATTTGAGGGGACAAAAAGGTGTGAGAGGGCCTTTTAGGATCTAAAAAGGGCACTCACTAGTGCACCTATTCTTATTGTGCCAGACCCCTCAGCTGATTTCATTGTATGCACAGATGCTTCCTTGGATGGGTTAGGAGCAGTCCTTATGCAGGAGGGTCAAGTTATAACATATGAGTCTAGGAAACTTATAACTCACAAGCTTAACTACCCTACTCATGACCTTGAGCTTGCAGAAGTAGTGCATGCACTTGTGAGGTGGAGACACTTCCTTTTGGGTCATTATTTTGAGCTTCATTTAGATCATCAGAGCTTGCAGTACATATTCACTCAGCCCAATCTTAAAGATTGTTAGAGAAGATGGATGGAGTTTTTATGTGAGTATGATTTTGATGTTCACTACATCAAGGGGAAAGAGAATGTAGTTGCAGATGCCTTGAGTAAGAGACATCATGAGATATGCTCCATGTTTATGGACACAAATTTGAGAGGACGTATATTATAGCAGCTGCCAAAGGATGAATGGTATTTAGAGGTATGTCAGGTAGTGCGATCTCAAGAGACCCTAGAAGGGAAATATGTAAAATATTCATTAGAGTCTAATGGACTACTACACCATAAAGGGCGCATCTATGTACCTTCTTCTGGAGGATTGCATGATTTCATTGTGTTGGAGGCTCATAGAGCTCCTTATGCAGCTCATCCCAGAGTTAAGAAGATGCATGCAGATTTGAGACAGCTATATCATTGGCCAGGTATGCGGCAATTCATTGTTGTACTAGAAGCCCAATGCCTTGAGTGCTAGAGAGTCAAGGCGGAGCACCGATATCAGAGTGAAGTGGGATACTATATCGATGGACTTTGTCATTGGTCTTTCTATATCATGGCGTCGTCATGATGCCATCATGGTGACAGTTGACAAGTTGACCAAAGTAGCCCACTTCTCACCAGTTTGGACTACCTTCACAACACCAGCAGTGGCATAGGTATTCTTGCAGGATATTGTCAAACTTCATGGCATTCCATGCAAGATTATCTCAGATAGAGACTCCCTCTTCACTTCTTCCTTTTGGAAGGCATTACAGGTAACAATGGTTACCAGACTCAACTTCAGTACAACCTATCATCTGAAAATGGTTGGATAGATAGAGAGGGTAAACCAGGTGTTAGAAGACATGCTCCGCATGTATGTCATGGATCATCAGACCAGATGGGAAGAGTACCTTCCTTTGGTAGAATTTGCCTATAACAATGGGCATCACACTTCTTTGGGAATGCCACCTTTTCAGGCCTTGTACGATAGACCTTGCAGGACACCTTTGAGTTGGGACTGCATAGAGGATAGAGTAGCCATAGGTCCTAAGATGGTTCATGATATGGAGTAATAGGTGATTTTGATTAGATAGCGCCTTAGAAAGGCACAAGATAGGAAGAAAAAGTATGCAGATGCGAAGAGGATAGATCGTAGCTTCATGGTTGGGGACAGAGTTTTCTTGAGAGTGTGACCACATAAGAGTCCAATCCATTATGGAAAGGGTTCTAAGCTTGCACCTCGCTTTGTCAGACCATTTGAGATCCTGGAGAGGATAGGACCAATTGCATATCATTTAGCTTTTCCACCTACTCAGTCATTCATCCATGATGTGTTTCATGTATCAGTTCCGAGGAAGTACATTTATGATGAGTCTCATATTTTGGATTGGGACGCCTTACAAGTGGAGTCAGACAGGAAGCTAGCTTTGGAACCCATTCACATTTTGGCTCGCCAAACACTGTCTCTTTGAGGTCGAGAGTTGAACCAAGTTAGGGTCCAGTGGGATTGTTATGAAGAGGTTACGACAACATGGGAGGTCATAGTGCATATGAGATCTCAGTACCCCTATCTTTTTTATTAACTCCAGGAGGAAGTTCATCCCTAGAGGGGGAGGGTGTGAGGCCCTACTATGAGCCATCATAGCATTTCAATTATTTTCATGTTGGACCTACTATTGATACTATATTTTGATGCATTATGGACATAGATTTTATATGATCCAGTGTTTGGATGACATTGATATGATTATGGCATTACTTTGATTTGCAGTACTTTGTTTTGATGCTAGAAAATTATGGATGCATTCTCTATAAACGATTTAATTCCATGATGATTATGATGATGTCGTTTAATAGATTATTTTATGTGGATGTTATTAGATAATTGGAAACTTGATTATTATAAATGAAATTGTACACAATGTCTGAATTATATTCTTTCCATAAGATAATATTATATGTGATTTTTGGAATTACTAATGTGCAAAGTGCGATGTGCAAGAAAATTATTCCATGTGACCATGGAAACTATTCGGAGAATCAAGCCTAAACCTATGTGTGTTTGTGAAGCAAAGAGTTGTCTATTTGGAGAGACAACACCTCGTTTGTAAATGTGTTTTAATTTGTAAATGTTATGCTTGGATGTGTGTTTAATTTGGGAATTGTTTAATTTATAAATTCCAAAAAGGGACATTTGCCATGTGTATTTTAGTGATGTGTAATTCTTTTTGTGGTGTCACTTGACACATGTGTCATAAGATGAGTTGGAAATGATATGTCCCATTGGATGAAATTTGTTTTACCAATGCACTTTTCAATTATCCTAGTATGGTCCCAAGAAAGTCTTGGATAGGGAGCCATTAGAAAGGTCAACTCAGGGTTGACCCGTAGGTAAACTTTGGGTGAGTTTCTAGGGGGTTAAAATAACTCTGAGGGTCAAGTTAGAGGCATTTTTAGTGGGCCACATGATGTACCTATGGATGAAGGCCAAATTTAGCCATGTGTCCACCCCCTAGGGACTGTTTAGTCACCCCAAAAGTTGAGTTTTTCAAGTTGCCCGAATTTCAACTTTTGAGGAGCCTAATTATGTTAGACAACCCTCGTCATGAGTGACATTACTCTTCCCCATTCCTTTTACCTTTTTGAGGTGCCTTGGCTAGAGAGTTTGTAAGGTGTTGGGAAGACCAACCTATGAACATTCTTCAACCTTCCCAAGTGGTTTGGAAAGAGTGAGGAGTGTCTTCTTAGGGAATAGTTTGGGAGGGAGAAGTTTGATCACCCACTCTCCATTTTGGAGACTTAGATTCTTGGATAGTTTTGGTAAATTTTTGGAAGGGTTTTGACTAAGTCTTGAAAGGAAAAGATAGTGGATTTGGGCATCTCTTCTACAAGATTCATCATCCTTTTGATAGATTTAAGGTTGGTTGTTTTTCTAGCTCATGTATGTTGTTGTATTTTTGAAAAGATTGTTTGTTATAGTTGTTTTCATTGTTAATATCTTAATGTGTTAGGAAGATTGTTGAGTTCTTCCCTATGTGATTTTTTTCCATTTTTTATTGTGATTCTGTTTGAGTTTTATTTTGGTATTTTTTAAGGCCAAACTCACCCTTGGGAGGGTAAAGTGGCCTTGGGGTGTAGGGTTGTTTGATAGCCTATGAGTGTAGAGGCTCTCTTTGAAAGAGAGTGATTTACAAGGGGTTATGGGACCCTTGCTACATAGTGATGAATCAATGATGAACAATTAGTACCGAACCAGTACTGAGAGGGGGGGTGAATTAGTACTGATAAAAACGCTTTTCCTTCAACTAGTTTGAATGAGAACCCTGCACTTTCATTGACAAGCAATAACACTGGTCTAAACCATATTACTACCGGTTAAGCACAATGAAAGACATAAACTGGTAACTCAGCTTTTCACACAATCTAACATCTTATTTCCACTTCACCTATATGCATACACTAGTAATACTTCAACTGAAATGTAAAGACTTATTGGTTCAACATGCTTTACCGCTTAACAGAGAATAACAAAGCATCATATGAAAAGCATCATACATAACACACATATTTTTCACGTGGAAACCCAACTGGGAAAAACCACGGTGGGGATGAATACCCACAAGTTGTTCTTTGAACCCTTTTGAAGTATGCTCTGTTAGGAGCCTAGTCTAGTTTAAAACTTTACAATAGGTTATGTTAGGAACCAATCCTGCTAGGGATCACCCGGTTAAGGGATGGCTAACATACCCGGTTAAGGGTTAAACCCTATTAAAGGTTACCTTGTTAGAGGATTTTTAGAACTCAATGATTTTGAGTCACCCTATTAAAGGATTTACATCAAGTCGGTTAAAGCTTAACTGTTAAGGGATTTTCCAACTATTGAAGTGATTAGAGGTCAATAGGTATTACAATGATCTGGTAACAACACTCAATGCCAATGCAGACCCACTTCAGTTCCATCCTTCTACACTCACACTCTGCAGGTATCTATTCTCATATCTGGTCTAGCAAGAATCACGTATCTTTGCACTTAGATACACACACAACATTTTCCAACTACTTCAACATGAAAAAAAAATTGACCTTATAGGAAACAGATAGGTTGGTAGCATAAACCCTAAACCCTAAATATTTAGGTTGAGCAATTCAATTGGTTCAATCCTGACCATTGAATACTTTACTTTTAATAGAACGGTCTTGAACAGAGCTTAAGATGTTCTCCATCATTCGCTCTTCACCGCTCCTTGGAGGCTGATAACCCATCATGCATTCTCCATCATTTACAGAGACTTCGCACATTCTCGAGGTAGATAGGATCAATCTCCTTCATGCAAGATCCTTCACGTGCACAAAGCTGATGTGGCAACACAATCTGTTCTTCATTACAATGCTAACACATCACACAATGTCATCAGTTGAATCACATAGGCATATAACACTTCAACCAGAAACCCTGAAGCTAAGAATACCAATCGGTATTCATACCATATGAAACCTTGATACAAAACATTCCATATACCGGTTCACATTCCAACATACTGGTTCACTTGGACAAACATAACGCTTCACTTTTTCACATATATTGGTTCACAACATCATACCGGTTCACTTTTCCAGTTGCTTAGCTTCAATATACCAGTTCACTCTTCAGCATATACCGGTTCACAACATCATACCAGTTCACTTTGCTAGTTTCTTAGCTGCAATATACCGGTTCACTCTTCAGCACATTGTCATCAATGACAACATACAATATCATCATGTCAACAAACTCTGCATATATGCCAACATTGTTTATGTAATGGGGGTCATAAGGGGAGTTTGTTGGCTTTTATGCCTTGGGGGACATAAGGGATTGTTGGAACAAGTTTGGAACTTGTAGATGTGTATATTTTGTAGCCTTGCAATGACATTATGTTCTCCTACTTGTAGAATTCTCCTCTAGGTATATGGTCCACCTTCACCCCACTTGAAAAGTCACACAAGTGACATTGTTTATCCTTGGGTTGGGATTATTAATGTTGTAATGAGTTTTTCTTGCTTGTATGTGTTTTGAATGTGTGTATCTCATCTAGCCTTGGTTCTCCTAGCTCGGGGGTGGCTTCTTGTAAGCCTAGGTTGGGAGGTGAGCCTCTATGGTCACGACTTGAAAGCTTTTATTTTAGGTTTGCTTGGGAAAAGATTTGGAAGGGAAAGCTTTGAGATGATCCCATGTCTTATTATATTTATTTGCAAAAATAAATGTAATGAATAAGCACTCATTTAGTAGAAATGAGAGGCTTGACTTAGTTATCTTCTTAATTAGTAAATGAAATATTAATGTACTAAATGTAACTATTTGTTTGCTTTGCCATGAAATATAAATAAAAAGAATTATATTTTAACTTAAAGTATTTATCTTTGAAATGAGAAGAATACATTTTTGGATTATTTTTGTATTGATATAGCTGGTTGGAAAATATTAAGAATGGTATTATATTTTGTTTCTTATTACTAGAAAAAAAAGGAGTATTGTAAAAAGTTAAATGTTTTTGATAATTAAAGCAGCCAAAAAACAAGGGGGCTGACCCATAGGAACAATTAGAAGGCTAGTGGCAGAACCACTATCGACAAATAATCAGCAAAGTTACAGCCTTTTGCCTCTATCAAAAACAAAAATCATTCTACGAGAGTATATCAGAGTTAACGCAGTACTAATTAGAGTTTTATTCATTTGCCACGTAGGGCAATAAATAGAGAAATATAAACAAAAGCATAAACTAAAGCTATCCGCCCATAGACTACTAGTCGTAGACAAAAAACCAATATTCCTCCACGTTCAGAAAATTATTTATTTTTTCCATGGCTCTTCTTGGGGAGCAACTTTCTAGCCCATTCCTTGGTTAGGAATTTGAACAGGGCTTTGTAGTCCTCATCATCCTTGCCTTTACCTTTGGATGTGTTTTCCTGCATGAGGCACAAAGTGGTAGCCAAGCATCGCATAACATTCAGAGCAATTTTAGAGACATTATGCATCTTGGACTCCACCGCCTCCAGTCTGCTAGTGATAACTTGCACATTATCAGAGAGGGCGCCTCCATCTTCTTCTCCAGCTTTGCCAGGTTGTTTTCCTCCTCTTTAATCCTATTCACCTCCTCCACAACCATCATTTTTTCCAGCCTAAAAGTCAGGGAGGGGAAATTTGTTGGCTCTGAACTCTTGGAAGAGGTGGGGCTCTCGGAAACTTAGGTGGAGCTCACAGAATGGGGGGTCGGGTTATGGTGGGGCAGAACCATTTTATCAGTCGGAATGGAATTGCCAGTATCATGCGAAGAGGAGGGGTCTCTCGGGGATTTATCTGAGGGTTTTGAGGCAAGCCTGCTAGAGCAATAGGGGGTATTGGCATCTTTGGTAAATTCCATATCAGAGTCAATCTCTTGAAATTTGACTTTCTTGGGAGTTCTAGCCTCCTCCAGGGAGTGTTTTTTGGTTTTCTTTCTGCAAGAGCCAATTTTCGAAAGCCGAGGATGGCTAGCATTGATATTAGTAGGAGGTTGGGTCAAAGGGCTAGTATTAGTCACGTTCTGGACAAAGATGGAATGGGGAGGATAGAGGGCGAGGTGAAAGTTGTATAGGCGAAGAATGAGGCCCTAGTGAAGGATGGGGAAATCTTTCCCTTTTTTCTTAGCTTTGGCTATATTCTTAACATTAGTGTCCATAGAATGTAGCAAGAAAAACGGAATGGAAATATAGTCCTTATTCCTCAAATGGTTTAGGAATGGGAGATGGTAGTAATAGAATATTCCATACCTTCCCTCGAGCATGAAATACTTCATCATGATATACCAGACCTCATCCTATGGGTGAGGGAGCTCCTCCCTGTTGAAGCTGCCCACTCTCTTAATAGGATTTTCGCCTTGGCAGAAGAACTGATTAAGGCTAGTGGAATCTGCAATATGGCTCTGCTTTTTCCATTTCCTTCCCTCCATAGAAAGACCTATCGCCTGGGCTATAACCTCTTCATTGGTTTCAAATGAGATGCCCCCCATGGTTACTCTTTTGTCTTCCCAGGAAGCCACAAATTGCTTGGATAGTATTTCATCATTTCCCTTCATACTTTCCATGAACTTATCAATGTTGCTTTCCAAGCAGACAAACCACACCATTGATTTTTCTTTGAACTCATCCATTTTATTGGGTTCCAATCTGAGCCTCTCCCCCCCATTCTTGGTTCCTCTAGCTTAACAGAATGAAAGTGATTTCTTCCAAGAAAAATGCAGAGCCGAGGCAAGATTAAGGTAGAGTTGATAAAAAAAATTGTGCCTAACTTGAGCTAAGAGGACGTAATAATCAGAGTGATTATTATCTCTTATGTCTGAGTAGATATCAAAAATATAAAATCTACTTGGAACGTGTGAACCTTCAATTAGGCCAATGTGATTTGACCTTTCCCCTTCATCGTATTTATCATCACTACTTGGCTCTGTCTAGGTAATAATTAGGGAATAATCATTCCCGATACCTGTACTGTCATCATAAATCCATCCCTTGTGGTAGTGGTGACTGAGCCTGCCTTTGATACATGGCTATCTATGATAGTAATGGGTGGGATTCCCGTGCCAACTTAAAAATTGAAAGTTGGTTTCCTTCATCTTTGGGTGGATAAAATAGTTCCTTCTTGGGCATAGGCCTTTTCCTTTTCCAAGATCGCCATGGCAGTGACCAGCAGCAGACTGGGGTCCCTCCAACATCGTAAGTTGTTTTGCAGCCTTCCCACTATCGCCATTGAATCGGCAGCTTCATTTCCTTCTCTAAAGATATGATGGATGGTGAAGTCATCCAGGTTGACCAAAAGGCTCATGACATCCCTCAGAATGGATTCCACTCGCCAACCCATAGTAGAACTCCCTTTCACTAATTCCACAGTAATCTAAGAGTCTCCTTCAATTTCTTGTTGTTTACTTCCTATGGAGAAGGCCAATTTTAGACCCCATAGGAGGGGCATTCCTTCAGCTTGAGTGACTGTATTGTTCTTTAGGTTGCTCGTGTAGGCTGCCACCGTGTTCCCTAGATGATCATGAATGATTCCACCCCCCGCTTGACAAGTACATTTGGCTGAACCATCAAAGTTCAGCTTATACTAGGGCAACTTAGGGGTTGACCATCTAGTCATCCTTCTTTTGTTTTTGGCATTGTTGTTGAAGATTTCAAAACCAAGGGGGAGCTTCCATTTTTCAGCAATTTGTTTCTCTATCCAATTAGGAGGATTAGGGGGGGTTTTCCATTTTGTCACCTCTATGTTTTCAGAGATCAACTTAAAACAAATGTGAGCAACACTATTAGGGGGGTTTCAGTGTCTTTGAAAATTCTATTGTTTCTTTCTCTCCATATGGCCCAGCAGATGTGCGGCAGTATTTGTCTCCATAATTGAATGATGAACGGGTGATGGGAGGGGGGGTTCCAATCAAAGACAAATTGTTTAATGTCATTCTGGAAGACCCAAAAGAGACCACATTTTTGAAGAGTGTTAGTCCATAGATGTTTAGCAAAGGGGCAGTGGACAAATAGGTGGTCAATAGTTTCCTCATTAGCTTTACACAGGATGCATATGTTGGGGAGATGGAATCCCCTCCTTTTTAGGCTATCCAGAGTGAGGGTTTTACCATGCATGAGGGACCACCAGAAGAAATTAATTTTAGGGATTAGCTTAGGGTTCCATATTTTCTTCCAGTACTCAACATCCACAGGAGGTCTCAGGAGCTGATAGATTTGACTGAGAAGGAGCCCGACTGGGTCTCTTTCCAGATAAATCTGCCTTCATTGGAGGACAGGGGGATTCTAGTTTCCTTCATAATGTTTTGTAGGTCCTGAGAAAGAGGGACCAGGATAGGCCTATTGTTGAAGATGTGGACAATGTCCTTCCAACCTTTCCTTTCTGGTTCCAAATAATCAACTATATAATCTCCCAGGAGACCCTTTAGGTGGTGCATAATTTGATGGAAATGGGTGTTAGCCAAGGGCCTAACCTTTGTCTAAAAGTCTTCCCAAAATATCACTTTTCTACCATTTCCCAGTTGCCATTTCAATCCTTCTCTTACAATCAATTTTCCTTTTTAGGATGTTGTTCCATAACTTGGATCCTTGGGGAAGATTAGTCGTATTCAAATTGTAATAGAAATGCTCACGGTCTAGGTATTTTTCTTTGATAATGTTACACTAGTTTGCCTCACCTTTAGCCAGGGTCCATCCAATATTTTCTATAAGCACCTTGTTCATGGCATTTATCTTTCTTATACCCAGGCCTCCCATTGATTTGGGTAAGAAAATGCTATCCCAATTGACTAAAGCAAGGCACTTTTTCTCTTCCAGGCTTGTCCATAAGAAGGTTCTTTGGATTTTACCTAGTTTTTCCCTCATGACACCTGCTATTTTAAACATAGAAATGAAGTACATAGGGATTCCCTGTAGGGAAGCCGCAAGGAGTTGAAGCTTCTCCGCATTACTAAGGAACTTCTCTTTCCATCTAGCTAGCTATTTCTACACATGTTCCAGGATAGTGTTCCAGAAAGTGGGAGTGACGTAACTGTGAGGGGGAGTCAAAGGTAGGTCCCCAGGAGAGTCGCCATCTTGCATCTAAGGATAGAGAGGATTCTGAGTTGGAGGTCATTACGAGTGTTGAAGAAGAAGAGGTTACTCTTCTCATAGTTAATACATTGTCCCGATGCCTTGGCATAATTAGTATGTAAGTTCTTCCACCCTTTAGCCTCCATGATAGAAGACTTGCCAAAAAGAAAAGTGTCATCCATGAACTATTGAATATTAGAGGGAGGGAGCGTGGAAGAAGCTTTGAACCCTTCGAGTCTACCATTGGTAACCAGTTCGGCCACATTTCTGCTCAAGACTTCAACTATCATGATAAAAAGATAAGGGGATAGAGGGTCACCCTGTCAGATGCCTTTTTCTGCTTTGAAACAACCCCTCAGAGTCCCATTAATCAAAACTAAGAACTCTACCATAGTAAAACATTCTCGAATCATATCCATCACCTTTTGGTTGAAGCCCAATTTTAAGAGAGATTTGAAAAGAAAACCCCAATTAACCTTATCATAAGATTTAGCTATATCAAGTTTGAAGGCCATACCTGGTATTTTGCTCCTATTCATGGAGTGAATTATCTCATGAGTGGCAATGGCAGCATCTAGAATTTGGTGGCCCGAGACAAAACCTTTCTGGGACAGGCTGATAACTTTCACCAGGAAATGCTTAATTCTATTTACAAGGACCTTGGAGACTATCTTGTAAATTGTATTGCATAGACTTATGGTTTGAAACTGCTTCAAGCAGTTGGGATTTGTGGTCTTTGGGATGAGGACAAATTAAGTGTTATTGATCTTTTTCAGCAATTTCCCCATCTTAAAGAAATCTTACACAACTTTAGTGACATCATAGCTAACAATGTTCTAGTAATCCTGAAAGAATGTCAGGGGGAAACCATCCAGGCCCAGGGTCTTATAATCCCCCATAGCAAAAATGGCTAGGTGGACTTCATCAGCAGAGATAGGGGTAGTTAGCTGACAGTTATCATCCTCCTTGATGACAGTCGGAAGCTTACTCACAAGGTAATCCTGAAGAGGAGTATCACTTCCACCATCCTCTGCATATAAACTTATGAAAAAATCAGCCGCACTTTGTCCAATTAGGGAGTCTCCTGTGATCTCGTGGCCAGCTTCATCTTTGATACTTTTGATGTAGTTCCTTCTCCTATGAATATAGGCTGATCTATGAAAGAAGGTAAAATTTTTGTCCCCTTCCTTCAGCCACTAGATTATGGATCTTTGCTTCCAGTACACCTCCTCCTTAGAGAGGATATCCTTCCAGTTCTTGCGACAGTCTTCCTCCTCCCTCAAAATAGGGTCTAGGGGTTACCGATAGCCATAATATTCTGAAGTTGTTCCAGCCTGGAGCCTAGGTCCTTTTTTTTAAAGATATCCCCGAAGGTGGTCTCATTCCAACCTTTGACTTCCTTGCTAATTCACTTTAGTTTCTCCATAATTATGAACATAGCAGTCCTTTGGACCGGGGTAGCCCACATAATCTCATAGCGAAAAGAGGGGGGGATGGTAGGGTCTATCCTTCCAATGGAAAAGAAGGGGGTTATGATCAGAAGCAGTCCTTGGGAGCATTTTTAGGTAGGAGTAATGGCAGATGTTCTAGTTGGTGGATATCAGGAATCTATCCAGCCTGACTTGGATTAGATTTTTACCTTTCCTATTGTTTGACCATGTGAAAGGAGCACCCTAGAGGTCAATATCCATAAGGCTAGAAGCATTGATGAAGCTACCAGGATCACCCATGCTATCAATAAAATCTTCAAGACCTCTGCACTTCTTAGAGGGGTAAAGGGGGGAATTGAAATCTCCCACAAGCATATATCGAGCCTTCTGATTAGCCAAGACGAGATCATAAATTTCCTCCCAAACTAGATATCTTCCCAATTTGGAGTTGGGAGCATAGATGTTGAACATCTGCCAATAGTGTTCACCATAATGAAGAGTAACCGCTAGGAAATTTTGGGAACTAGTGAAAAACTTACCTTTAACATTAATGGGGTCCTAAAGGGTGGCAATACCTCTAGAGGCACCCAAAGCATCAACATACAGAAAAGCTGCCCCTGGCCAGAGTTTACCAGCAACAGTAGCAAAGGTTTGGTAGGACATCTTGACTTCCTGAAGAAGGCAAATATCAATTTTCATCTCCAAAATGAGTTGTTTTATGGCGAACTACTTCTGGGGGCTGTTCAAACCCCTTATGTTCTAGGAGAGGAACTTCATTTCTTACCTCTATTGATTCCATCAAGGGTCAGTTGCCTACCCTTTGCAATGTCCCTGGCCATAACCTTGTGTCTCAAGACCCTTTCGGAGGGTCTACCAACTTTATTTTCATTACCCCCCACATCCACTTTCTTGGCCTTGGCTTTCTTCTTCTAGGTTATTCATTCTTCATTATCCGTCTGAGGAGAACTCGAAGGAGACACCTTCAATAGAGTTGTCAAGGAGTTCTCTGATAGAGTAGGCCTATCCACCATAGCAAGGGAGAGAGGGGGGTTGAGGTAGGAAACTTAACCTTAGCCACTAGAGACATTACCACATCCGAAGTGGAGGCTTGACGGGATGAGGGTGTGGGAGAAGTAGAGGGTGGGGGTGGGTTAGGGGACATGTTGAGATTCATCACCAGTGGGATTTCACCTTCCTTCAAGGGAATGGTTGGGTTATCAGTCTTAACAAGATCCACAGGGGATTTTAGGATATCAAGGATCTTGTCTGTGTGGGGGTATTCCTCAGAGATTTCATTTGCACTGGTCAACTCAAGAGGAGCTGATGATGAGGGAGCAGTAGGGTTGATCAAATCAGCCCAAATAGCCTTATCTTTGAGCTTGGGTTCAACAACCACTGGGGATTTACACTCATTGTAGGAGTGGCCTTGTTTATTACACTTCTGGCAAAAAGGGGTAGCATTTTCATACACAATAGTCTGGGACCATTTTCTCCACTTTGATTTTAGGGAAATAAAATTTGGGAGAGCCTTGTTAATCATAAGATTAACACAAAAGCGAGCGTACGCCAACCTGGATTTATTGAGAGTGACAGAGTCTGCTGAGACATAGCTGCCAAATGAGTTTCCTATCTAGCAGAAAATTTGCTCATCCCAGAACTCCAGCGGGAGACCAGGGAGTCTAACCCAGATAAGTGTCATGCGGTTTAGTTCGGCTGAGGGGTCAAAACCAGGCTTCCATTTAGCCAGCGTTAGAAAATGCTTTTCATAAGCCCATGAACCCATCAGGACGTGGATTAGATCCTCCTTAGCATTGAATTTGAATAGGAAGAGTCCCCCCGACATTTCTGAGATGTCAAGGTTGCCTTTAAGCTTCCATCAAGATTTTTCCCATCGCCTGACCATGTCAATAGGTGGTCAGAAGGAGAAGAACCGACCAACAATTTCCAGATAAAGGGAAGAGGCAATTTTGTCCATGAGATCTTTGTTCCTTCCTGTTAGATTTTGCCAAGATCAAGAGCTCAATGAAATGTACAAAATAGAGACACAATATAGGACAAGAATAAACTATATTCTCATCAATAGAAATGATCAACAATAATCAACTGGATTAACCAATACAATGAATAGAGGCCTGCTTATATAGGCAAGGCCATATGGATGTATGAGCACACAAATATGACATGTGGCTAAATGAGAAATAAGGGTAGGTAAGAAATAGGTGTGGGTAGGTAGGAGAAATAATATAATAGTCCACATGAGGTGGATCACCCACCGAAGGTGGAATTATCACTCCACAATAAGTGGATATGATAGTGTAATAACAAGATCAACACCATAAAAGGTGGAATTTCTCCTACACGCACTATCCCAATGTGGCACAAACACCCAAGTGTCTCATATCCAAACTACTATGAAATGCATTATCCTAAGTAAACTTAAGTAAAGTGTAATAATATCCATGATGAATAATTATTTACACCAACACCCCCCCTTAAGTGCAACTTAGGGGAATGCACTTAAGTCTACAATGCAACTAAGCAATGCAAGATGGGTCCCAGCTACGAGGCCATGTTAGGTACCCATGTACAAATGCAAATGCATGAAAACCAATGCAATGAAATTTCTCACAAAGTGGGGAAAGAGAGAAAAACCCAATAGGAAAAAACCCTCCCCCAAAAGAGAGATGAAAACATACAAAAACTCTCATAGAAGAATGTGAGGAACAAAACCCCATGTGAGGAAAAAGTCCCCCCCATATGAGAGAAGAAGAGAAGTCAAACTGTGACCCCCGCTTAATGGAGAATCTGCACCAATGATAGAAGCTCGATGTATGAAGAAACTACTCCACGAACGTCGAACAACATTCCTCCCCTTAGGAAGAAATAAAACCAAAGGTGTATCCATGAAGTCTCCCCAATCATGAAGGGAAGATGTATGAAGAAAACTCATGATGAAAGGAATCTCTGAAAATTGCTCAAGTGTCCCCATGTCGATGCTGAAAGATACCCCCTCCAAAGGTGGTAAACTGTGCCACACTGCTGAAAAAGGCACTCAAAGATCTAGTGGAGATGGATGTAGAACATGTCCCAAAGACTCACATGTCTCCTCAAAACATAAAGAGACCTCCTGCAACTGTTGTACATAAGTATCCACAATCATGTCAACCTTGAAAGATTGATCATGTAGAGAATGAACAAGAGGGTCAGAGTGTGCCCTCGCAACAATCGAAGAAGGATCACCTTCATCAAAGAGAAGATGAATGTCATCAATGATGTCTCCCAAATCTGCAATGTAGGATTCCACAAACAAACCTGCAATATCTGTCATGTAATCATCCCATGAATCGGAAGCGGAAGACAATGAATATCCTGCTGCACTGAATCACATGAAGGCAAAACTGTCGCACTATCCGTATCATCAGGTGCAATAGGTGATGTGATATCAATATGAGGAGATGAAATACAAGACTCAAGAATGGGGTCACATGTGAGAATCCCCATGTTCAAGTGTCCAAAGTTCTCCTCAAAATCTGAACCATCACAATAAGTGTGAGCATCATGTGTAGAATCATCAAATGTGAAATCATCATCATCAACAAAATCTGAAAAGGAGTATAACCAAGATGCATGATCAACCACCTCAGTCGCAATGATAGCTCTAGTCTCCATGTCTCTAATGAAAACTGAGTCAGGTGTGAACTCCAAAACTCTCTTAGTTGTGCCATGTGTGATTTGATAGATAGAAAGGAGATTGTTTGTTAAGTGGGGTACACACAACACATCATTGAAGGAGTTATCCCCAATGTCAATAGATCCTTTCCCAATCACATCCATGTATGTATGATTGCCCATAAAAATCTGTGGCATGGTGCAAGGCTCAAATATAGAGAACATAGACTGCGAAGATGCTATATGATGAGAAGCCCCTGAATCTAGAAGCCATCTCTCTGAATCATGACTAATAGTAGCACATAGAGCTTTTCCTTTTCTTGTTCCAAAAGAGTGAGTTTTTCCACTTGTAGAAGCCATGAATGCTTGCCCTTTTCCTTTTGAATGTGAGGAAGTGGAAGTTGATGAATCATCCTTCTTGTAGACTTTAGGCAAATCAATGTTATGCTTTTTGATGATATGTGTAAGCTCATCAATCTTCTTAGAATGGCAACGATGCTCCTCATGACCAATCTTTTTACAATAAGCACAAGTAGGTCTCTCCCTCTTTGGTGAATTATCTCTCTTGGAAGAGAATGAATCTCCTTGTTTTGGAGAAGATGGTGCTTTTTCTTTAGGCTTTGATTGCCATTTCTTCTTGTGTGAGTTGTCCTTTCCTTGATTTCCTTTGTTTCCTTGATTTGCCACTAATGCTTGAGACTTAGAAGCCTTAAGAATGCCCATGCTTATCAACTTAGTTTGTTCCATCATCAACATTTCATTGAAAGCATCAAATGTAGGCATTTTGTAGCTTGAACCCATTATCATCCTATGGGTTTGGAAACTAGAAACAAATGCTGCATATTCTTGTGGAAGCTTGCCTATCAAGTTGAATATCAATTGAGTATACTTCTTATCAATGCCAAAATCTTTGAGTTGTGCCCTCAACTCATTTGCCTTAGTGACATAATCTTGTATAGTATCAAAATTCTTGGGATCTAACATGGTGAGATCACTATCAATTTGATATCCCCTAATCTCATCAACTTGACCATACAAGTCTTGAAACTTTTGCCAAGCATCCTTGATTAGAGTACACTTCTCAATATGAAAAATGAGATCCTTTGATACATACTTTCTTAAGGTACCAATTGCCATGATATTTTTAGTGAGCCAATCTAAGTGACCAACTAGATCAGCCTTAGGATCAGCTGGAGCAACAATAGTTCCATCAATGTAATGAGTGAGTCCTTTTTCCATAAGTTTACTCCATGCATCAATTTTCCAAGTAGCATAATTATGTGGAGTTAAGAGAGGAAACTTAGAAGAACCCATAGCAGTAAAAAGGAAGAACACAAGTGAACAAGAGCACAAGAGACACCCCCCCTAAAGTGATGATTTTGGCACTTTATACTTAGTGCGATTACAATGAGCCACTTGCAAACAAGGCAAAGTGGGCTTATGATGCAAATTTTACAACTTCTCAAATGAGATACAAGAGACTTCAATCAATAGTGCAATAAATCTAACTGAGATTCAAGCAAATATACAAGTACCAAGAGAGCCAAAAATGGCCAAAATCTGAAAGTATAATTTCTACTTACAATGGCATCAATCTGATAGAATCATGTGAAATTAGACAAAAAGATATGCAATTTCAAAAAAAATGGCACCTGAAAAGGAGGTCGTATGACCCCAAACGAAGCCTCTGAAGTTGCAAAAAATGGGATTACTCAGGTACAGTCACCAAAAACTGCATTTTCTGAAAAATCTGTGCATCAAAATCAAAAAAATTTCTTCACCACTGTGGAGAGCACGAAATTCTAGCCCATTTCAAAAAACATTGCACCAAAAAAGGAGCAAAAATGAGCAAGTTATGACCATTTGAAGTTGAACTGCAAAATCAAAAATGCAAATGAGAGGGGGGTCCAAAAATTTTCAAACCCTGCTGATGTGGTGCTGACATCAGCAAGTCACTGGGTTAAATTTGACGGCCGTATGACCGTCGCAAAAACTTCGCCCTCTGCTGACTTGGCATCTGTACCGTACGGACTGCTGACTGGTCGGATGACTGGGCAGTACGGATACTGATGTGGTAGGCTGATTTGGCTGCTGATGTGGCGGCCGTACAGATGTCTGCATGGCACGGTGACTGTGTGTATGGATGTTTGCATGGCAGGTTTGTACCCACGGGCCAGTGGCGGGCACGGGTCCTCCAGTCTCGTTGACTGCCGGCGGGAGGAAGCAGCCGGAGCCGAGGTCCGGTGGTAGCCGGGAGCAGAGGCTGCCAACGGGATAGGTGATGGCTGGTGGAGGGAAGTGCTGGCGGCAAAGAGGAGAAGAGAACCTACGTGCGGAGCAGGGCGGTGTTGCGGGAGCCGCTGGAGGAAGCTGCGGCCAGGGAGCGAGGGAGGCGTCGACACCGGTGGTGGGAGGAGCCGACGGAGTCTGTGCGGGCGGTAGACGACGATGGCGGCTCGTTTCTCAGTGCGGACGTGCGGGTACGGTCGGTGCTGCAGACTGCGTCGATAGGTATGGCGGCGGCGAACGACAGACCTGCAAGGTACAGGGTACGGGGGGTTTGCGGACCCCCAAATACAAGCACTTTTTGATTTTTTTTTTTTGTTTTGATTCGCTTTTTCAATTTTATTTTTTTTCAATTTTTCCAATTTTTTTGATTTTGATTTTTTGAAAAATACTTCAGAATTTTTATTTTTTTTTCGAAAAATATAATAATATTCCGAAAATCCGTACGATTATAGTAAAATTGGAGAAAAAAATTTTCTCACCAAAATAGGCCGACTCTATAACCAAAATTCATGGAAACGGCCTTCTGGACACAATGGCAGGGTCGGATCTGGTCTAGGATGCCTCCAAAAGATGCTGCTCCTCAGATCTGCCTCTTAACATCGCAATAATGCCTCTTCAAGATGAATCAATGAAGCCCCAATGGCTTTGATACCATGTTAGATTTTGCCAAGATCAAGAGCTCAATGAAATGTACAAAATAGAGACACAATATAGGACAAGAATAAACTGTATTCTCATCAATAGAAATGATCAACAATAATCAACTGGATTAACCAATACAATGAATAGAGGCCTGCTTATATAGGCAAGGCCATATGGATGTATGAGCACACAAATATGACATGTGGCTCAATGAGAAACAAGGGTAGGTAAGAAATAGGTGTGGGTAGGTAGAAGAAATAATATAATAGTCCACATGAGGTGAATCACCCACCGAAGGTGGAATTATCACTCCACAATAAGTGGATATGATAGTGAAATAACAAGATCAACACCATAAAAGGTGGAATTTCTCCTACACACACTATCCCAATGTGGCACAAACACCCAAGTGTCTCATATCCAAACTACTATGAAATGCATTATCCTAAGTAAACTTAAGTAAAGTGTAATAATATCCATGATGAATAATTATTTACACCAACACTTCCTCTGTTTGGGAAAAAATGACCAAAGCATCTTCAAGGGTCGAATTTGTGGACCCACTCCCATTCTCCACATCTTCCTGTCTGGTGGAAGTTTCTAGACCGGGATGTGGTATATTCTTCCCTTCTGGATCCAAGCCAGAGTCTGTCAGAACTTGCAAAGTGGAAGGAGTGTCAAACTTGGCATTTTCTTTTGTATGACCCACAGACCGTGGGGTCCCTGCAAACAGAACAACAACATGTGATCCAACCATGGTATCAGGTATGGGGTTCGGTTGTAGGGAGGGGGGAGCTCCCCAGAGTGGGCAGTGATCTAGGAGAGCAGATTCAAACGAGGAATGGGTGGGAGAGTTGCATAGCGGGATGGGGTCCATAAAAAAGATAGAGTAGTCACTTTAAAACAAAAAAAGAAATATTTGCTTACATCTATAGTTCAAACTCAAAGGAAGAATAGATAGATATTTTAAGAGTTAATATTGATAATGCATTAGATATTGTTGTTTATTAAATTAAATGGTTTTTAGTAAATGTTAGTTGCAGCTGTAAATAAAAATACTACTGTCATATTTTCCATTCTATAAAAGCATGTTTAGTAAAAGATATTATTAATCTAGTTATTGAATATTTAAAATCAAAGGAAAACTATAGGCTAATGGAAGGACATAAAAATTAATCTATTCTGTTTATTGAAAATAACCTGCTCTAACTAATGTAAATGCAAACTTAATCCTATAAATATATATATTCTCATATGTACATATATATTTTTACAAGAGATAATGCCTACTGTTTTAATTATAAAACTAAGTTGTTGTTTTTTTTTTAAAGAAAAAAATAAAAATAAAATAGACATGTATGCTGTTGTATTAAAAAAAAAATGCTCATGTACATTTATACATATATATATAAAGAGAGAGAGAGAGAGAGAGAGAGAGAGAGAGAGAGAGAGAGAGAGAGATTTATTTGACACATTATATTCTGGAAATGAAATACTGTCATTTTTTTTTTAGATTTCTAGATCTTACCACAGTTATGTTTGCCCTCACAGTTAAAAATGTATACACATATATATACTTTATATATATATAAATACATAGACACACACACACACACACACACACACACACATATATATACATATATATAAATATATTTTAAACATTCTAATGTTTTTTTAAAACCAAAAAAATAAAAAAAATAAAAAGAATAATATATAGGCAGACCCTGCCCCAAAGCCGAGCTCCTTGCGTGTGTGCCCACTCAGGCCCCCCTGTGGGCTGGGACCCACAGAAGTGGCCTCGGCTGCCACTGTGGGTAGTGTCCCACATGGCGCCCGCGGTGCCACTTTGGGCTGTGACCCCCACTGGCAACCTCCACCGCCACTGTGGGTGGCCAGTCACAGTGGCCGCCGCCACCATCCACCTCCATGCCATCGTGAAGCTAAAACCCTCGTAGCCATTCCTTTCCTATCTCTTCGGCTTTGGTTCATCCCCTTCCACCTGCACACACACATAAGAAAAGAAAAGAGAACAAGCAACCCTGACTCAATTTCGGGTTAGGGTTAGCTTGAAAATAGAGAAATAAAAAAAATTGGGGTTAAGGTATAGAGAGGAATAAACCAACAATGTGTGTGTGAAAAGTGGACCTGTATCTGAAATACACAACACTTCAATTAAGTCATTAGATGCATGGTTACACATATATAAACATGAATAATAAAACCATTACAAATCAACCCATTGCCTTCTAAAAGATGCGAGTATAAGATTGCTCTCAGATTTGTATGAGCAATACTAGTGACTAGACTACACCAAGATGAAGGATTTAATCTATATGAGCATGATATTAAGCTAAATGGATGCAAGATTTAAGCTAGATATGCAAGATTAATCTAACATAAATTAAGAAATATATGAATATTTAAGCTAAATGATTTAAGCAATAAGAAATAACTAATATGCAATATCTCAATGCAAATTCTCAATGAACCTAGAGCAAAAACAACATAATAACAATATATTCTCTAGGATCCTTGAATGAGAGATGAGAGCCTGAATTTATAAAAAATTCAGAAAGAAACCAAAGGCTGAGATCAAATGATGATGATCGGTCAAGATTTTCCAAGAGGAAGCATAATCCAAGTGAATTGATGTGATTGGATGCTTTTTTCAGTTTTAAAGAAAATTGAACTAAAATTAAGATAAAATCAGAAGAAAAAAATAGATTTATTCTCTATTTCATTCAATTTTAATATTTTAATATTTATTTGTTTTCTTTGAGATATTTTTCAATTTTTAATTTTTTTTTCAAGATTATCTCAAATTGATTTCTTTTCTCAAATTTTAATTCTTTTTTTGTCAATTAATTCCTTTTTTGATGATTTAATAGCAAATTGATTTATTTAATTAAATATGCTAGGATATTCAATAAAATAAATAGGATAATTGTTTAAAAATAATTTACTTGGAATGATCAATTAATTAAATAAAAATTTAATTAATATTGTGTTATTGATTTGCCATGTGACATTTGATGATTAAAGAATTAATTGTGTGCTCAAGATTTATTTAATTGCCTTTGGTTAGGACCTTGGTGACGTTGTCGAGATTAGGGGCTCATGGTTTAGAGGACCATTTTTAGGGTATTACATTTGCCCCTCTTTGAAATAATGTGCGACCAGCGCATTGGTTCAAACAAAATTTGATGTCTAGGAAATACCCATTCTGAACTTGATTGATCATGAACCAGATGAAGAGCGAGGTGTTTAGCTTGATTTGAAGCGATGAAGCTGAGTAGAGTTGATTAAAGTGAAACCGATCCCGAACTTGATTGAACTAGGAATGATAGAGAGAAAAGATACTGAACTTGAACTTGATTGATTAAGAAGTGGATCTTACTGATCTAGAACTTGATTGATCTAGACACAGTGAGCGAAGATAAAATAGATCTTGAACTTGATTGATTCAATGCGATGAAACTGAACACCTGCTTAGATTGAGTGTTATCAAAGATACTCTTTAAACTCTTGATTGAGATTGAACGAATAATTAGCTTGATGAAAAGCGATGAAACCGATTAATGTTAAGAGACTGATTTAGACAAAGACAATATCAGTTTGATATGAAGCAACGAAACTGATATGCCCCTAGAGATTTATTTGATGATGCTTAGCTACTTGAAGATTTGAAAATTTTCTTGACATTTGAAGATGTGAGGTCATAAGGTCATGAGTATTCCCCCTCTTGAGCGAAATCGAAAGATAGCGATGGTACACAATTATAGGAAATTGTTTAGTGATGATATAAGTTATTTGAGCACAAATTATTCATAGGAATATTTGAAAATTAAGCAAGAAATTGAGCACAAAGTTGATTTGAAGAATAAAATTGAGATTCAGTGTTGAGTCATGAGAAATTGAGCACAAATTAAAGAAAGAATGAGCTTTTGATGAAAAGCGCTAAGTGGTCCAAATTTTATGAAATTGACTAGTAGAATGATCTCAAATTTTGATTTCAATCCTGAAAATGGAATCAGGACAAGCAAATTAGCTAAGAGTACGATTTTCATGTCCACCAGAGCAAGTTGAAAAATTAGGGTTTTGGCTATATAAGGGGTCAAGGTGTCATTTTCAATTCATTTTAACCCTCCAAGTTTGAAAATTTAAAAAGCCTCTAGTGAAGAAAAATGGTGGTTCCCACTCATGTGCATTGATTCGAGACCAGAGATGACATAATCAACCTCAGAATTATGAGCTAACGGTAAGTGATCGATCTTAAGCCTGTTAATCATTTCAATTTTGATTTTTTTTGTTGAATTTTTCAATTTTTGGACATGTTTAAGTTGGGCAATCTCCTTTTGTCATGCAAGACAGGATCCTGTCTCGTATGACAAACTGATCAATTTTGTTTTATCGTTTAAGTCTACTAGTTTTGTCATTCTAGACCTACTCTTATGTCATATGAGAACCTTCAAAAGAGCCCATTTTGTCATTTAAGGGCTAGTCCTGAGTCGTATCATCCTGTTTCGTCGTATGAGACCAATTCTTGACTCGTACGAGTTGCTGCCTCTATGATGTTTTGTCGTTTGAAAATAGTGAGCATTTTTGAAGGTGTAAACTGGAAATTCTGATTTTCCAATTAATATAGTTGGATTTGCATGATGTTTTGCTTCCTTTATAGGCTAATTTGGAATGTTTCATGATGATCTTTTGTTTGATTATTGCAAGTTCATTTGCCCCATGTATTATTCAGAGTGTATATCCACCTACGATGACTTTAGTGCATCAGTTATCAGATATAGATCAGGCACATATTGATGCATGTGGATTGATTCATCTTCTCAGGTTGCCTGATATCCGTGTGAATCATGGTATGCTCATTGCATTAGTGGAGAGGTTCCATTCAGAGCATAATACATTTCATTTGCCAGTTGGGGAGATGACCATCACTCCCAAGGATGTATACCAAATTCTTTGTATTCCTTTTGCCGAGGATAAGGTACATTATGATTCAGCATAGTGTCCTGACCTTCTAGCCTTGAGGCAGATATTTCATGATGCGGACATTCTGACACAGTCGATCAGTTGGGATGAAATGATAATCAAATACACTGAGGATTTCCATAGGCTTGCATCTTGGTAGGTTTCATCAGTTGTTTTCTTATGCCAGACAGGGGACACTAGGGGTTTTTATATGGATGGGATAGAATGTTGGAGAAACTTGTGGAGAACCCCCAGAGATTAGGATGGGATTCATGTATACTAGCATGCATGTATTGTGAGATGCATGACAACGTCTACCAAGAGGGGAAGAGTATGGTTGTCAGAGTTTTGATTTTGTGGGTATGTACCTGGGAGCATCTCCCAGTATGCAGGCCGATTATTGATGATGCTAGAGATCCACATCAGCCCATTGTTTATAGATATGCTGGATATGTGACACAACCCCATCTGGGCAAGACCAATTATTGGAGATGGCAGTTGGACAAACTGATAGCTGTCACATGGAGACCTTATAGGGGTTTGGAGCCTTGGGATGATTACAGAGTTGTTCGTAGAGACCTCTTCATGATATGGCCATCCATAGGCAGATCATAGATAGTGGTCGAACGGTTTATTGTTAGTCGAGTGATGAGGCAGTATGGTAGACCTCAGGGGATCTCGTAGGAGTTTACTGCATATGCAAGTTATGTAGATGAGGAGAGGTAGGGATGGGGACCGAGGTTATCATATGCTTTGGGCATGCAGGAGCTAACTGGGTTACAGCGGCTAAGATGGGATTATCTAGATGATATTGTAGATGCGGGGGTATTTCCCCAGTATAGGGATTGGTTTCAAGAGCATCCATTCTTGAGATTTACAGATCTAGTAGAGAAGGCACCTTGCATAGAGGAGGTAGAGGATGATGCCCCCACATAGGGATGGGGACATGGACAAAGGAAGGGATAGAGAGCCAAGGCTCTAAGGTGGGTAGGTGTTGATCATGGTGCTAGCAGTCATAGGGTACTAGCTGATGGTAGACAACAGAGAGGAGAGGGTGGATCCCTAGGGATGGTTGGAATGAGGCTAAGCAAAGCAAGGGTAACGGAGGGTGGTGGAGAGGAGGAGAGAGCAGCTCCGAGACATGTTCGGCAAAGGAGAGAGGAGAAGGGGGAGCCAGAGGCAGAGAAGGAGAAGGCGATGGAGGTGGAGAGCTTGTGAGGGATCAGGGGGCCAACACAACATGGTCAATGATAGCATGTCTAGCGGGTTTGCAGTCACAACTGACAGTGGCACATACTCAACTGGTAGAGTGAGACTGATAGCTGATAGATCTTAGAGTAGAGAGAGATCGTCAGTTAGCTGAGCTCAGAGCAGAGCATGATCGTCAGGTTGTAGCAATGAGGGTAGAGTGAGACACTCTTCAGCAGGAGGTTCTCCATCAAACGAGTCAGGCCTCCTATTATGTTGTGGCGTACAGTGTAGCAGTTCTAGTAGCACAGCAGGTTGTAGCGTACTCTCAATATATGGCTCGATTAAAGGGGGCTCAGGCACCTAGGTAGGATCCGGGTCAGCAGGCTCCACCTCCTCCACCACTTGGCGATGAGGGAGAGGTAGAGAGCTAGATTTTATTTTGGTAGGTTTGAGATTTTTTGTAGACACACCCATTTTTGTAGCCCTTATGATTCTTGCTCCGATGGGAGTTTGTATATGTCAGTTGAAATTATTTTGTACTCTAAGACTTGATCATTTTATATATACTAGATCTTTATTTGACTTCATTGTACTTGTGTCAATCGATTTATGAGATGCTTTTCTATATGCTTTATTCTATATGTATGCATATCTATTTAGTATGGATGTATGTAATACAGATGAATGTGGATGTTTGTTTTTGTTTGTTTTCATATGCAAATAAAATGGAGGATGTGAATGAGTAATGAGTAGAATGAGTAACTCGTAATGCAAATTTGTTTCATTTTTCAATGCAATAAGATAAATGTAAATGAGTGATAATGAATGCATGAATCAATATAAAATGTTGATGTATGTAGCTAAACATCTCAATACACAAGTACTCGATCAGAGAAATGATTAAAAAAAGACCACTTAGCTAATAAATGATGATGCTTCCAACTTTCATTCAAAAGATAAACAAATCATTGTTACCATACCGAAATCACTCTCAATTCACAAAGTGCAAAATGAAATGCAACCTAAACCTAGTCACTGGATTTGAAATGCTTAATTTTCATCATTGAGCTTGTTTACAACCATAACAGGAAAATTAGAGTTCCTTTCTTTTCATGTGCAATATTAATTATCTCGTCCATAATGACCCTTTTTCATTCATATCCTTGGATAGATTTCGCAGGGACCTGGATTGCATGATAAAGAAATTCCCTCAAAATAGACAAAGAAATGATGTGAACCTCCCTGTAGCATTCAAATAAGCGGAGTTGAGGTATGTGTGGCGATTTCACCTTGATGTGAAGGCTCTTATCACAGACACCTAGCTAATTTAGATGTTTCTAGATCATCGGAATCATTTATACAAGCAGAAAACAAAGAAAATATTATGCCCCCAATCCTTGCTCCTCTTAGTCAAGATAGACTTCCTTGAGTTACTCAAAAGGATAATAATTGAAAACCAATATAAAAGACAACACACAAAGAAAATTTCATGCATATCTCAAACTATTTAGTGATTGTTTTCAATAAATTTTTTTTGCTTGTGTACTCAGTGATAAAACTCTTCAGTAGTCAAGAAACAAGTGACTGACTCGTAGTGGAAGACCAGGTTTCACTAATGTAAAGATGGCTTGATTAATAATGCTTAGTACATGTAAATTGCTATGTCGATTAGCCTAAGACTAGAACATTGATCAGCTTCAAGTCATGAGGGTTCTAACAAACCAAGATGTCACAAAAGTGACTGAAATATGCACAAGTGAAAGAAAAGATGCATGAAAGCGGGAATGCCAATGTTGCGTTGATAGATGGAGCGCTTGAGTACAAGAGGCGCCTATTTGTCAGCTTTTCAGCTGCTTGGTAGAGATTCATTTTTTTATTTTTTATTTTTACTAAGGTGCTTGTTTACCAGGTTTTCACTAAAGCCTTTTCTTTCTTTTTCCTTTTTTTCTTTCTTTTTCTCTTTTTTTTTGATTTCTTCAGGACTTTTTCTTATTTTTAGGATTTTTTCAGGACTTTTTTTGATTTTTAGGATTTCTTCAGGACTTTTTCTAATTTTTAGGATTTCTTTAGGACTTTTTCTGATTTTTTTGGATTTCTTCAGGACTGTTTAGTTGCATAGGCTGCTGGAGCAGAGAATATTTAGGTGAAGAATTTCTTCACGTGGATGGTGTTGATCAGTTCATGGAGCTATTCTCCTTCCGATGTTGAGAGTTGATAGGCACTAGAGCCAAAGGCTATAGTAACGATGTAGGGACCTAACCAGTTGGGTTCAAACTTCCCTTTGTTGTCTCGAAACGGTTGATTCTTAGGATTTTCTCTCAGAACAAGGTCACCAACCTGAAATTCTCGTTGTCAAACCTTTTTGTTATAACCTCTAGACATTCTCTTTTGATATGCTCTTAGAGGATCAAACACCACTTGCCAATGTTCATCCATCAATTCAAGTTCTTGCAATCTAGCTATTATGTAGTCTTCATCAGTAACAAGACCTTGCAAAGAAACTCTTAGAGATGATATTTCCACTTCAATAGGTAATACTACTTTGGACCCATACACCAAAGAAAAAGGTGTAGCCCTAGTAGGTGTTCTGATGCTTGTTCTATAAGCCCATAGGGCAGGATTGAGCTGTAGATGCCAATCCTTTCCAGATTTATTTATTATTCTGTGTAAGATAGTCAACAGATTCTTGTTAGATGCTTCGACTTGTCCATTACCTTGAGGGTAGTACACAGATGACCGGTGTTTTATTTTGAATTTTTCACAGTTCATTTAGATCTTTGTTCTTGAATTGTCCTCCATTATCATTATAATGGATGAAGGTATACCATACCGGCAAATGATATAATTAAGGATGAAAAGAGCTACTTGTTTACCAGTTGCTTTGATGACCGGAGCTGCTTCTACCCACTTAGTAAATTACTCAGTGGCTGTTATAATAAACTTGTGTCCATTAGATGATGAAAGATATATTTAGCCAATTAGATCAAATGCCCACTGTTGAAATGGCCAGTGTGTAACAAAGGGTATGAGATCCCTTGTTGGAGTGTGTATAAGGTTCCCATGTAGCTGACACTTTTCATAGCTTTTAGCAAATTTTATAGCTTCTTTTTCCATGTCTGGCCAGTAGTAGCCAGCCCTTAGTAGTTTTTGTGCTAAAGTTAGACCGTTCGAATGGGATCCACAAACACCTTCATGAACCTTAGAGAATGCGTGTTCAGACTCCTCAGTTTCTAGGCATCTAAGAAAAGTACTATCTAAACCTCACCTAAATAGGTCGTTAGCGATGATGACATACCGTGACGCATTTTGGATTAGGTTCTTTTTTTCATTTCGGGAAAGATTAGCAGGGATAACTTGGTCACATAGGTAAGAGTAAATGTGGCTATAGAGAGATGAGTCATGTCCAATAATAGAGAAAACCATTTGGGACTCGAGAGAATCATAGGCAAGATAATGTAACTCTTCCACTAGGAATTCAAAGCGAAAATTAGATTCCTGTAGCTGTGGTATAGATGCCAAGGTGGCCATTGCATCTGCTGCTCTATTTGCTGATCTGGGGATTTGCTGAAATGATACAAAGGTAAAGTATTTCTTGAGATCATCCACCATTCTCTTATAAGGCATCCGTTTCTCATCTCTTATTTGATATATATCATTGATTTGGTTGATAATAAGTTGAGAATCTCCATAGATGTGTAATTCAACAATCTTCTACTCGATGGCCAGCTTGATCTTGTTTACCAAAGCTTCATATTCTGCAGTGTTGTTTGTGCAAGGGAAGAGAATATTGTAAGCTTTTGGGATTGAATATTTTTGAGTAGTAATAAAAATTATTCTTGCACCAAAACCATGTTGAGTGAAAGACCCATCAAAGAAAATCTTCTATGATTGTTGAGTAAGGTGCATGATTGATTCATCCGAAAATTCTATATGAAGAGGTTGACTATCTTTAAGTGGAGCATTAGCAAGTTGGTCTGCAATAACTTGTCCTTTGATGGCTTTATGTTCCACATATTCAATATCAAATTCCATAAGAACCATGACCCATTTAGCCAGTCTTCCCATGAGTGTCGCTTTGCTGAGCAGATATTTGAGTGGGTCAATCTTAGCTACCAACTTAATAGAGTGTGCTAACATGTAGTGTCTTAATTTCTGTGATGCAAAGACTAATTCCAAGCAGGCCTTTTCTATGATTGTATAGTTTATTTCATAAGACACCAATGTTCTACTGATATAATATATGTCCCTCTCCTTTTTATTCTCATCCTGTTGTGCAAGAAGTGCCCCTAGTGAAGTATCTATAGCTGATATGTATAGAATCAATGGCTTACCTTGAATCGGTGGCATCAATATGGGTGGATTAGAAAGATAATCTTTGATTTTTTTTAGATTTTGTTCACAATCTTTATCCCAGTTGTATTGAACTCCTTTCCTTAATACCTTTGTGAAAAGTTGAGCTTTGTTTGCTAGCTGAGATATAAAGTGCCTTATTGATTGAAGACGTCCTTGTAAACTTCTCATTTGACTGATATTCTTGGGAGGAGGCATTCCCATTATAGCTTGGACCTTTTCAGGGTCAACCTCAATTCCTTTCTTTGAAATTATGTAACCAAGAAATTTTCCTGATGTTACTCCAAATGCACACTTTTTAGGATTTAGCCAGAGTATGAATCTTTCCATTGTATCTAGTATGAGGCCTAGTACTTGAATATGCGTAGATCTCTTCATGGTTTTTACTAGGGTGTCATCAACATAATATTCCATTTTTTTGTGCATCATATCGTGGAAGATAGTGGTTACTTCTCTTTGGTAAGTTGCTCCTGCATTCTTTAGTCCAAATGACATGACATTCCAACAAAAGGTTCCCCATGCACATGTAAAGGTTGTCTTTTCTTGATCCTCATGAGCTATCTTGATCTGATTGTAACCAAAGAATTCATCCATTAATGAATACATCTCATATCCAGCAATCATATCTATTATCATATCAATTTTGGGCAATGGAAAGTCATCTTTTAGACATGCTTTGTTGAGATCCCTGAAGTTTGTACAAACTCTAATAGATTTGTCTACCTTTGATACAAGTACTATGTTTGATATCCATTCTGCATAGTCTATAGCTCTGATAAATCTAGCTTTTAGCAATTTTCTAGCTCAGCCTTGACTAGCAGTGCCACATGAGGATGCATCTTATGGGGTTTTTGCTTGACTGGTTTAACTCCTAGTGTAGTAGAGAGATGATACATGATGAGATCATGATCTAATCCTGGCATATCTGAGTATGTCCATGCAACATTGATCTTCCTTTTTGAAAAGAGGTTGCTGAAATATTTTAACTCTTCTGCTGATAGTGATTGAGCTAAATGAATGATATGTGGCATTTATTGACTTCCAATATTGACTGGTTGAGTTGGTTCAATCAATATCAAAGACCTTTCTTGGAAGTGACTTGGCAGCATATCAAGTATCTCACCTTCAGGTGCCTCAAAGAGGTTTTCACCTTTAGGTACATACTTTATTTTTACTATTTTTGATTCCGACACCGCTACAATGTGGTTTTTCCCATCAGATCTCTTATTTTTCTTTTTTATTTTATTTTTGTGACTGAGATACTTGATGTTTGTTTCAGTCATTTTCTCACTTTTCTCACTGGTGGAAGAGTTCATTGGTTCTACTGCATTAAGGATGCAGGATAGTGTGTAGTCATTAGCGAAGGTGGGTATATTCAAAGGTTGGTTATAAAAAGTACAGTTAATCAGTTCAGGATGTATCAAAGATAATGTTTGAACAAGTTCAAGGGAGTTCATGATACTATCATCATGACTTTGGACCAACTAGTCGAGTTCCAAAAGACTACCTTGCGTAGGTGCCTCAAGATGAGGAAGAGTTACAATACGATTATCAAAATTTATGTTAGTATTTATTGGACCTAACCCAACTGACCTACTCCTAGCATCCTCCCCTACTTTATATTGGACTACATACCATGGTGTGATAGTAACAGGGTCAGCAGACTACATCTCAACATTCATGACAGAGTAGTCATCATGTGTTGTTGAATAGTTATTGTTATAAGTAGAGCTTTTGTCTAAGTTATCAGAGTCATAAGATGAAGTTTTTGACTCATCTTCAAGTGGTTTAGTAAAAGTATATATAGTATCAATACCTACATCCTTGATGCTTCAAGTTCCTTCATGTTTTGGGTCATTGATCACTTGTATTTGATACACTTGTGGACATAACCTTGATGGTTTTGTTAATCTCTATCGTCTTTTCCATTCAGCTTCCTCTAGATTGATAACTGGTCCTATTTCTGTAGCTTCTAATTCTTCTTTTGTAGTTCCATACCTACTTTGTCCTATCTCATTAGTGGGAGAGTTAGTAGTTGAAGAAATTTCTTGTGTCCTTTCTTCCTCTAGCTGTTGTTCATAGTCTTCTTGTCTTTTTAGTCTAATTTCTTGTATTTATTTTTGCATCTTTAAGCGTATCAACTCTTGTGCATCATCTGCGATATCACTAGATTCTTCAGGTTTTTTTGTAGTAGATACATCTGAGAGATGGTCTGGACCCCATTCATACTCATTTGAATAAGTTTCTGAATATCTACTTGTCATCTGCCAATATATGTGATCGGAATGTTCAATGGTGCAAACAATTCTCTAATTCTGTATACTTCTTCTCTCATATCTTCTGGTATTTCCACTTTGTGTAGTGTTATAGTTGATACAATCGGAACTTGATTACCATCTGCTTCTCCTCTTTCGGTTGGCAATTCTTCTTGTTCATCGTTACACTCGTACTAAGTTTGTTGAGTATTATTTTCCTGTGATGTTGAAGGTAGTACCTTTTTCCTCCACTTAGGTTGATGGTGAGGAGTATGTTTTTGATATAATGACTTTTTTGGATTGTATCCTAGTCTAGCTTTGTCATTCATAGACTTAGTTTGTAACTGAATAGGTTCCACAATACCTTCTTGACACTTTCCTAGAGGACCGGTACCTGAATATCCCATGCGTTGAAGCATCTTATAGCCTGGACCATATTGTATCGAGGAAATATCACAATGCTATATTTCTTTGTTTCCGCTATCTTCTTTGAAAAGCCATTTGAGAGCAACATCCTCTTCTATTTCATCTACAAGGGAAGTAGAGGACTGTATAAAGAGACCATCATAAATGACTTTTGGAGTTCAAATTTGTGGCTTCATAACCTCTGATGGTTTTCCCAACTATATTGGTGATGGAGGAAGAGACATTAGTGAGAGTACAGGCTTTATCTTGTAGCCATCCATGCCGATGTTTGTGATTTTCAATTTCTTCTCTAAATATTTCAGCGAAGATTCTAAACTTTCAGCTATAGAAGATGCTCTATTATGAGGAATAAAAGCATCATCACTCTGCATTAATGCATTGCAGGTATAGCTTGTATCAGTAGGAATACTGACTTCAACTCTATTATAAGGAAATTTCAAGCACTGATGATATGTAGATGGTAGTGCTTTCATTTTGTGAATCCATGGCCTACCCAGTAAGATGTTATATGAAAGAGGAAGGTAAAGGACCTGAAAGATGACATCTCTTTCTATAGGTCCTACCCTGATTGGTAATAGTACCAGACCCTTAGAGGTTCTTTCTTCTTCATGATAAGCTTTGATTGTTATTTTCTTTATTGGATCAATAACGTTTTCAAAAAACCCCAGTAGTGTCAGTAGATTGTAAGTACAAATATTCAACCCAGTGCATCCACCTATCAAAACATGTTTAACTCGGTGTTTATGAATCATAGCTTTGATGTGTAATGGTTGGTTATGTGGGTGACTCAGTGAGTTATCATCTTCTTCAGAGAAAGTGAGGTAATGAGGTGAAGTCAGCTGACCCACCATAGATTGAAACTGATCTACCTCTAAATCTTTAGGGACTCTAGTGGTGAGCAAAGCCTTGTCCAGGATCTCTCTATGAGCAGAAGAGATCTTAAGCAGTTCCAAAATGGAGATTTGAGCATTAGTTCTTTTGAATTGTTTGACAATACTATAATCAGGAGAGGATGATGAAGCTAGTTGTTTTGATTTGTTCATGATTGTGTCTGTTTGTCTATTTGAAGGAGTTGGTAGGTTTGATGTTGTTTGATCGAAAGTTGAGGAACTAGCTCCTTGGAGAGTAACCTTCTTCTGAGTGCGGGTCACAACATTAGCAGTTTGTGCTTGATTTTGTTTATCCTTTATTATGATCACATTGCAATATTTAGGTTGGGAAGATCCAATCATGTTGATCATGTTGTCGTTGTTAGTGTAGGTATAATTGACTCTAGCACCTCCCTTGGATTTTTAGGAATCTCCTTGTTCATAAGTTGATAAGGGATCTTTAAAGGTCTTATGATCAACATTAGTCTTGTGATTTCCAACAATGATTTTTCCATCGTCGATGAGATCTTGAATTTCATGTTGGAGTTTCATGCAATTGTTTGTGTTATGTCCCTTGTTTCGATGGTAGTCACAATATTCATTTTCTCTCCACCATTTGGGTTTAATTTCTGGATCATATGGTCTAGAATTATCTGGCAATGTTATCAAATCATTTGTCAATAAAGTTTAAAAATTTGATTCATATGATTCATCTAGAGGTGTAAACTCAGGCTTAGGCTTTGAAAGCTAAGGTTTCTCTTTAAACCATTCTCTTGATTTTTTTCGCAGATTTTCTGTTGCAGTTTCAGCTGCCTTGAGTGCTTGTGTGCCACTAGCCAAGTTAAATATTGTGGATTTTGTTTTTTCTTTAAAATTGTCTACCACTCCATCATTAACAAAATTTTTGTTGTTATCTTTGTTGTATTTCCAGTATTTGTTCTTTTCTTTAGAACTAGAACCTTGCGATGTTTCTTTCCAAAGTGACATATCTCCCTTTTTTATAAGCACATCTTCCATTCTGAGGGCATTATCTACCATTTTGTTGAATGAAGGATGTACTTGCATCTGGACATTATATTTTAATTTAGGGACTAAGTTATTAACAAAGATATCCATTATCTCAAAATCTGGAATTGTTCGTGAATATCTAGAGAACATCTTTCTCCATCATTGGAGAAAAGTGAGAAAGGGTTCTCCTGATTTTTGTTTGGTATTGCAAAGATCTATCATAATGACTGGGTGACAAATTTTATAGGAGTAATGTGGTAAGAATAGTTGGATTAATTCTTCAAAAGTTTTTATTCCCATAGGTAGACTTGAGAACCATTCCATAGCTTGCCCCCCTAAACTTCTCTGGAAAAGGCACATGAGATACGTTTGGTCATGCATGAACTCCATACATAAAGCACAAAATTCTCTAATATGATCTTGAGGGTCTATATTCTCGTCATATTTGTCAAACTTAGGCATTTCTATTTTTGAGGGAAATGGAGGCATGTAAAGGTTTTTGTCGGCATATTGTGTCCAGAGAATATTGTTTTGGCGATTTATCTTTGTTTTTCAGTTCTGTGATCTCAATTTGCAATGCTTGTAGTTGTTTGTTGAGCATTCCCAATGGTGTCTCTTCCTCTTTAGTGATGAGGGTTTCCACATCATAACCAGTAGGAAGCTTAGCGCCTTGTTTTGCTAGTTCTAGGAAATAGTCTTTTTTTTCTCTAGCCATGATAACCTTCATCATTTTTTGGAAATCTTTATCCTTTTTACATTTATGAATATCTTTTTCTAGAGGTTAAGAGGCATCAAATTCACTTGATGAGGAATCACTATTGGTTGGTATCATGGATACTAATGTCATCATAAGTTTTGTGTTTAGCAGCTTGTCTTTCTTGCCTTTCTCCAGACATGGTGGGAGATAGGGGCTGACCAAAGATTGGTAGATCGTAAACTGGTATTTGTGATGATGATGATTTATTTGAGATGAGATTTTCTACAAAGAATGGATTGTCGTTTGATGAAAAGGTTGTTTCTTTTTCTTTGTCTATTTTTCTGCGAGAACTTATGGTTTGAATGGGCATTACACCTGATGGGACCGAGAGCTAGATGTGTTGTAGAAGTCAAGATCAAATTGTAGCTAGTTGTTCATTTAACGTAGTGATTGAGTGAAGTAACTAAGATCTGGTTTGGTTTCAGGAATGATCTATCCTATGTAAGACGTTATCTAAGTTAACTTAGGTTTGATAAGATGTTTGAACTAGCTTAGAGATGATCGAAAAAACCCTAGAATGCAACTGTAGGGGTACACTATCAAGGTTGTTTATGCTTAGTTTTAGGCTCATTGTAGACTATTTTAAGCTCGCTATAGACTGTTTTAGGTAAGTTTGACTATTCTAGACTGACAAAATCAAAGACTCCTACGATAGTGTAATAGCTTCAGGAAAATGACAGTACTGTTTCGTATGATTTGCTGCCTAGTACCATACAACAGATGGTTATGTCTGAAATGACAAACTGTTCAATGCAATGATTTATCGTACGATATAAAATGCAGGATAAAATGACAGTTTCCTAAACAGGACGATAGATAATCAGGTATCGTATGACACAAAATTTAGGCTCAAATGATAAACTGTTAAGATTGGTTGAATATCGTATGACACAAAATATAAAGAAGGATGATAAATCAGAAGACTCATACGACTGTGTCTGGACAAAGGTTAAATTCTAAGTTTTTGATGACTGAGTATGACCAGTTTTGAGGCGGACTAAGTTTTTAATGACTGATAAGGACCAATTTTTGATATAGGACTAATTTTTCAATGACCGACAGGGACTTGTTTTTGACACTGACATAGTTTATCACTGAGTTATTTGGTATTGTTTTCTCCATTTTTGGTATTCTAGTTTTAGTTTCAAGGATGAAAATACAGAAAACATGTAATACGAATAATAACTCCAATCACAACATGCAAACCCTTATGGAAGTTAGCTTAGAGATGAAAACCTATGCTTGTTGACTTAGGTACACACCTAATAGTTAATCAGAATATGATCACTGAGTCTCACGCAATGGATTCTCAATGCCGTATTAGCCGACTCCAAATGCTAATGGGGGCATGATGTGGCAAGTGTATTGGGAGAGTTACTATCTCTCTTGCACAAATATTATCAACCTTTTGGAGGTGGACCGGGTAGCTTCTAATTTGATTTGGAACTAGTAAGGGGTCTGTTCGGCACGTCAAGGTATAAACTCAATTAAGAGGTCTCCCAACCTTAAAAACCAAGGATTAATATACCCGAAGGTACAGAGGAGAGCTATTCCCGAGCACTAGAGTTGACTTGATTTTCATCAAATCACGTTTGTTTTATAGTGGGTTGGAGTACTTGGCATTTAGCCATTCCCACTTGGGTCGTTCCCCTCTCACCGGTCATAATGGCTATAGAGTTAGTAGCTCATTGGGAGGGCAGGCCCACTAAAGATATGCAAATCTCAAACTTAAAGAAAATGCCTCAAGAGTCAGGATTTCTAATTGTCTATACAGACAAGAGCATACTCTCCTACCTCTCAAAATTCTCTTAAAACACAAAATATAGATTTGTTCTTTAACTAGATAGCAAGTTAGGTTCCTAAAAATGAATTTAAAGAATACATGATGTTCGGTTGATTCTCTTTAGGCAACTTGCAAAAACAATGCATCAGTAGTCATGTTGTTTTTATTCTTTGACAAGAGTATGTTTGATTGATAAATTCTTTGACAAGCATTCTACAAGAAACTGGTTAGGCTGTGAAATCTCAGGCAGACAGAAGACAATTTAGGGTTAGTGTCAGTCTAATCAAAATTGAATAGAAAACCTTGAAGAATGAAACTTGTTTTAACCCAATAGAATACAACCTAGTATGACAATTCTCACAGAATAAAATGACAAAAGCCTTTTATCATACGAGTTATAACTAAGCATAAAATGACAAAACACAGAATCGGCTATTTAGAGCAGAAATTCGTACGAGTCCATTTCCTGATTCGTACGATAAAACAAAGATCTTGACAAAATGTCGTACGATGCAGTAATACTACTTGTACTATATTTAGCAGTGATTGTATGAATGAGACCTGTAGGATAGAAAAAAAGTGATTTTGAGGCCGAAAAAAGTAGTCTTTTGCCCTACGGTGGGCGCCAAAAATGTGTGTGTGAAAAGTGGACTTGTATCTAAAATACACAACACTTCAATTAATTCATTAGGTGCATGGTTAGATAGATATAAGCATGAATAATAAAACCATTACAAATCGACCCATTGCCTTCTAAAAGATGTGAGTATAAGATTGCTCTCAGATTTTTATAAGCAATACCAGTGACTAGACTACACCAAGATGAAGGATTTAATCTATATGAGCATGATATTAAGCTAAATGGATGCAAGATTTAAGATAGATATGCAAGATTAATCTAACATGATTTAAGCAATATATGAATATTTGAGCTAAATGATTTAAGCAATATGAAATAACTAATATGCAATATCTCAATGAAAATTCTCAATGAACCTAGAGTAAAAACAACATAGTTACAATATATTCTCCAGGATCCTTGAATGAGAGATGAGAGCCTGAATTTATAGAAAATTCAGAAAGAAACCAAAGCCTGAGATCAAATGATGATGAGCGGTCAAGATTTTCTAAGAGGAAGCACAATCCAGGTGAATTGATGTGATTGGATACTTTTCTCAGTTTTAAAGAAAATTGAACTAAAATTAAGATAAAATCAGAAAAAACTAATTTATTCTCTATTTCATTCAATTTTAATATTTAAATGTTTTATTTGCTTTCTTTGAGATTATTTATCAATTTTTAATTTGCTTTTCAAGATTATCTCAAATTGATTTCTTTTCTCAAATTTTAATTCTTTTTCTGTCAATTAATCCATTTTTTGATGATTTAATAGAAATTGATTTATTTAATTAAATATGCTAGGATATTCAATAAAATAAATAGGATAATTGTTTAAAAATAATTTACTTGGAATGATCAATTAATTAAATAAAATATTTAATTAATATGGAGTTATAGATTTGCCATGTGACATTTGATGATTAAAGAATTAATTGTATGCTCAAGATTTATTTAATTGCCTTTGGTTAGGACCTTGCGGCATTGTCAAGATCAGGGGCTCATGGTTTAGATGACTATTTTTAGGGTATTACAAGGGTTAGCTTGAAAATAGAGAAATAAAAAGAATTAGGGTTAAGGTATAGAGAGGAATAAACCAACCCTAAGTAGGGTTTGTAATTAAATAATATTAAAATGAAGTGATGGGGAATTCTTTTTAAATTTTGAAAAAGAATTCCCCCCCCATTCATCTATAGTCAATATGTAGGATTAATTAACCCTTAATATTGACTAGGGTAAAGTCTAAGGGGTTGAGCTTAATTGGTCAAAACATTGGGTTCTCACTGTGGAGACCCAAGTTCAATTACCAATAGGGACATCTAATAATGAATTCTAAGTTGTGACTCTTGGCCTTCCATAAAAATGGGGAAGGTCTAGGGTCAATCTAATCAAACATAATAATAATAATTCAAAATACTGCGGCTTCAGCCTATTACCTACCCAAAAAAAAAATATTGACTAGGGTAAAATTGGTTCTTAATATAGACTTTAGTAGGGAAATGTGTGTTAGTATACACCCATATATATATTTATATATATAAACACACACACACACACACACATATATGCTAGTTCATATATATATATATATATATATATTTTAATAAAAGTGGTAAACCACTAAATTTTATTAATATTATAAATTTTTACAACCTGGTTCAAAGTGCACTGGTAGGAAAGAATCAGACAAAGAAAACCTGTAGTCTAGCTCATACATAAAATCAGATAAAAGCCCACCCAAGATTACAAAATTGCCATGTTGGCCAACAAAAACCCAACCCCTTGTGATGAGTACAAAAATTTCTTTGTCTAAGAAAGTTACAATGAAAAAATCATATACCATGAACTAGTGCTTTCCAATGGAGGAGAAGAAGGGGGGGTATCAACATCAATGAGAACTATAGGAGGCACCATCTGAATAGGCAAAACTGATGTTGGCAAAGACAGTACAGCGTGCATCGTGTCTAGGAGGAAGTGGATACCTGAAAATATATTTATAGCTGCTGCCAAACAATCTAGTGATACATGATCTAATAGAGCTACCATAGAAAACAAAGTATCATCATATAGGTTAGAGATCAAACCATTTCTCATAATTGAAAGAAGATCCCCATACTAGCCAGAAGATAATAACTGAGAACGAGATGGAAAACCAACTTACTCAAAATTAACAAATTTAAAATGATAAAAAAATAATGCACTATCCAAATCATTAGCAGTGTAGAAATTGGAGAGGAAGTATGCATAAAAAAGTGCCCTGACCATTGCAGAATCTAGAAGCACATCCATACAAATAGTGAGAAAATGAGATACAATTTCAGAAAGAAAACAACTTGCATTCTCCACCAACCATCGCTTTCCCAAAACCTTGTGAAAAGCGAGAGAGAAATCCAAAGAATACACTTGAAACAGAAGCCCAAGCTTTTCCTCATAAAAAACATGAGAATCTTGGAAGTCATACTGCTTGCAAGGCATCAAAATGCGATAGCCCACAGACTCCATAAAAGGATAATGCAAAACCAAAAGAGAGCACATAAATATAAGGAGATCAAATGCCATTATGGGAGAACAAGCTCGACCACCAAAGGACACAAAAATAAATATCATCTCAAACAAACCCACGACATTCATGCAAAAAAGCAACCAGAGGCAGCCACCTTCATACAAAATGATGACCACTTCTACATGAAACTCATAGCCATAAATTAACATAAGCATGCCAAACCATAAACAAGATAGCCACATGAACAAAATCCCCCACATAAAATGAAATAACTCAATAAACTGCCACCACAAGAGATGAGGATAAATGAATCATTAAAACTGTAAGCATGCCCCCTAGACCGAAGTACAATCATAAAGAAATCAGCACAACGAAAAACCCCATACAACCATCATGATATAGACAAACAAAAAACCAAATGGCAATAAAGTTAAACATAAAGAAGATTTGAAGTGTGTAAACAGTGCAGAGTATAATTATAAGATGCTCCCGCACACCGCAAGTCCCAACCAATAACAACAAAGGCAAATAACCCATACCCAGACTGAGATTACACACAAAAATGCAGACATGATGAAGTGATGAAGGCCAAAAAGGCCATCAACACTACAATATGCTGCACACCTGAATATAATCACCAAGACAAGGTACAAGGTCGTGCTTCTGCCACCTTATTAGTGTCCCTGTAACAATGGACCATAGAGAAGGAATTGAACAATTCAAGCTGAGCAAGTATTCTTGTCTAATCAATACTTTAGATGCCAGGAGTGCGATGAGCGATTAGTGACCATGTAATACCCTTAGATTAGATCAAATACCCTAGGAGAATATCTTGAGGAATGTCACTTACCTCCACATTCTTAAATTGAGCACTAGAGTCAATTACAATATTAGCCAAAAAATCTACAAGCTTATTAAGTTCTCTATAACAATGTGATATCGAGAATGTATCAAAGAATAAAAATTTCTCCAAAATATGATCCAATATGTACTTCAAATGCCAACAATTTCTCTTATTCGACAAAACACTCTAAATAATGACCATCGAATCCCCCTGAATTAATAGGTTTTTAATCCCTAAAGAAATAGCCAAATCAATCCCTAGAGACAAAGCTTGGCACTCAACAAAATTGTTTTATTGGGAACCAAGGGTATGACACTGAGCTACTATCAAGACTGCCTTATGGTCAAAAATAGCCATACCAGCCCCAACCAATCCTAGATTACCCCTAGAAGCTCCATCAAAATGAAGCTTGAAATGTCCCAGAGGAGGAGGATTCCATCTAGCAACAAGTCTCTTATTAATAGCTATAAGACCTTTTGCGACAGACCCATGAGAAGGGATGGCAGAGAGATATTTCTAGCTCCTTGTAATCCTACCATCCCAATGAGAGAAGGATGTCAAATTCTCCAAATTTTTATGTATGTATGATGGAGGCACCTCCGAGATAGAAGCCTCAATCTTGGTTAAAATGTCAGAGAACAAAAATGATTGCTTTCTAAAAATCCTATTATTTCTCTCTAACCATATGTTCCAAATGATAATCGAAGGAGAGATAAGCCAGAGAAAAGCATAAAAGGATGAGGAAAACAAGATAGGCCAAGCTCTAAAGTGAGAGAGAAGATCATATCCAATAACAAAGTACATGCCTAGTTTCTCAAACAGCCATTGCTAACACCCAAAAGCAAAATCACAATGAAGGAACAAGTGAGAGGAAGATTCCAAATTCTTATTGCACAAAACACAAGGGAAAACAACACTCAAACCCATCCTATCCAATCTCATTCCTGTAATGAACCTATCTTGTACAACAAGCCAAGAAAATGCACCTGCCTTAGGAAGGCAAGATGAATGCCAGAACAATTTATAGGGCCAGGAAGACAAATCCTTAGCAGGCATAAGGGAATTATACCCATCTTTCATAGAGTATGTTCCTAAGACACTCTTAGTCCAAATAAGCTCATCTTCCCTCTCAGACAAGATGACAACTCTGTTCTTAAGGAAATTACAAAATTCTACTTTCAAACTTAAGTCAACATTTATATAGTCAATTGATTTCCATTTAGCCAACTTCACATGACCACATTGTTCAATATCAAAATAGGCAACCAAAAAAACTCCCCATCTGACAGAAAGGATTGACTTCAATGGGGACCAATCCATAATGGAGTCCAAAGGACAATGGCCATCCCAAAATCCAACTTTTCTACCATTATGCACAACCCAAGAAAGGTGAGGCAACAAGACACTTCTACATTTAACCAAAAAATTCCAAATAGCCGACCCATGGGGAAAACTCGAAGCACAAAAAACACTCTCTCTTGCCCCATTGTTGAGATACTTAGCAAACATAATCTTAGCCCAGAGGGAATTTGTCTTATCATACAATTTCCAAACTATCTTAGCCCCCAAGGCTAGATTTTGATTCTCCAAGCTTCTAATCCCTGACCCACCAAGCTCTTTTGGAAGACAAACTTTATCCTAGGCTAGTAAGGGGATCCTCCTTTTCCCATCCTTACTATTATTCTAAAGAAAGGATCTCAGAGAATCCTTCAAACTAACAAGAACATATTTTGGGGCTTTGAGAATTGACATTAAGTAAATTGGCATCGCATTCAACATAGACTTAATCAAAACAATTTTCCCTACCATAGTAAGCCATTTGTGGTTCCAGGACAGGATTTTCTTTGATATCCCTTAAATTACTTTATCCCCAAAACCCACCTTGTCCTTTTTAACAAAAAAGGGGATCCCAAGGTAGCTATAAGGGAGATCCCCAAGTTGGGAACCCCAAAAATTCTGAAGCCTACCTTGAATCAAGGGGTGAGTATATAAGAAAAAAATCTTACTTATCCTTATTGACCTTCTGAGCAAAAAATCAAGCATAATTCTTAATCACTTTATTAATAATTCTAGCCTCATTCAAAGATGCATTGCGAAACAATAGGGTGTCATTAGCAAAAAGGCAATAAGAAATCCTCTAATCAAAATTATGAATTTTAATACCCCTCCATAAACCACTTAATCTAACCTCTCTAATTACCCAACTCAAGGTTTCAGCTACTAGTATAAACAAAAAAGGGGATAGGGGATCCCCTTGCCTCAAACCCCTAGAAGAATGAAAAAACCCACAAGGAGACCCATTAAAAAGAATCAAGAATCTAGCCGAGGAGATGCATGACATGATCCATTTTATCCAAGCCATCGAGAAACCCAGCCTAGACAACACAACTTTTAATGCATTCCATTTGACCTTATCATATGCCTTCATCATATCTAACTTTAGAATCATGGTAGGACATTTTTGAACTGATATTGAATGAAGAACCTCATGTGCAACTATTGCCCCCTCTGTTGTTTCCCTCTTTGGGACAAAACCTCCTTGCTCTAAAGAAACAATTTTCGGTAAAAGTTTAGCCAATCTCATAGAAGTCACTTTCGCGAAGATCTTGTAGAGGGTATTACATAAAGCTATAGGATGAAGATTTGCAAAAGTTTTAGGGTCCTCCTTCTTAGGTATAATGACTATCAAGGTAGTATTCATTTCCTTAAGAATTGACCTATTTTGTCTTGCTTTGTCAAGGGCCAAAAGAACATCTAGTCCCACATATTCCCAACATTTCTGGAAGAATAATGGAGTGAATCCATTAGGCCTAAGTGCCTTGTCCGAATTCATAGCAAAAACAACCCCCCAAACCTCCTCTAATGAAAAAGGAGACATTAACATTTTGTTGTCATCTAAAGAGATTAAAGAGGGAATATGAGATGTAATATTATTAGTAACATCATTATTTTTTGATGAAAGTAAGTTCTTAAAGAACTTAACTGCTTCACTATCAATATCATCCGAATCAGAACGAATATTCCCATGACAGTCCTGAATACAAGTAATCCTACTCCTAGCCCTTTTCAATTTAGTGGAAGAATGGAAAAATTTTGTATTTTTATCCCCATCAGATAACCTTAACTCTCTAGATTTTTGTTTCCAGTATACCTCCTCTCTCACTAAAATTTCTTCTAACTCACTCCTAGGAGACTTAATTTCATCAAACACCCTAGGACCCATTCGATGATGGATCACATGACTGTTCAAGGCTTCAATCATATCCAAAATCCTTTTCTTTTCCTCAAAGATATTCTTAAAATATAGAGAATTCCACTCCCTAATTTTTTTCTTTAAAAATTTGTGCTTCTTAACAATCTAAAATATTCTATAACCTCTTACGAATGGAGCCTCACCCCACCATTTCCGAAGAAGGAGTGAGAAACAAGGGTCCCTAAACCACATGGGTTCAAACTTAAAAGGCAACTTATGAGTAGATCTATCTTCTATAACAAAGAGGGAGACACGAAAGTGATCTGACCCCAAGATTGGAAGGATAGAAGAAAAAAACTCAATATCTGAGTCAAACCAATTGTTAGAAAGTAAAAACCTATCCAATCTCTCCGCAATTTGAGAGAAATCCTTCCTCATATTTGTCCAAGTAAAAAGACCATTATTTGGCTTACAACAAAAAAGAGTCATATCAGAGATAAAAGCATTAAAGTCATCCATAGATTTCTTATTAGGGAAAATACCCCCTGTCTTTTCACCTGAATCCAAAATTGCATTAAAATCCCCCCCCCAAAAAAAAATAATAAAAGAATGAACCCTTAGGGGAGATGACACCCTTATAAGTTCTTGCCATAGATTGCATTTAGCCAAAACACCTAAGGGTGCATAAATATTGAAAAGCCATAATTTCAACAAAGAAGTTTTATTAGACACTAATGATAGCATCCAATTAGGAGCAGAAACAACCAATTCTACATCTACCACAAAATCATTCCATAACAAGGCCAAACCCCTCAACGCCCTAGAAGCCAGATAGGAAAAAAATTTCCACCTCTTCTAAGAGGAAAAAAAAAAATCAGAATTCTCCAAAGAGAGCTTAGTCTCTTGAAGCATACCTATATCCCACTTAACCAATTCCAATTGAGGCCTGATCAAGCATCTCTTGTTAGGGGAATTTAAGCCCCTAACATTCCAGGAAATAATCCTTATTGCCCTCGAGGGGAGGTCGACACTCCCCTCTTTCCATCCTTAGGGGAAGAAGAATTCTCCCCAAAACTTTTATGTAAACTCCTCTTAATAGTCATGGATCTAGTAACCAAAGGACTATTTAAGCATTTCTTTTTCTTCTTAATAGAACTCGAGAGATGCCCAATGTTTTTCCCCATATCCAAAGACAAGGTCAAACCCTTCTTAACCCCAAGAGAAGTAGACAATGCTTTCTGAATACCTGCATCAATTTCTAATTGAGTTTTAAGGTTTTTTGGAGGTCTACCCCTACCCGAAGACACAAAAGGGATAGGGAATTTCATCTCTTCTTGAGCAATAGGGGGACCTATAGGAGAGGATGACATTTTCCTGAAGTTAACAGAGGAGAAGACACCATACCCCGAGGTTCCACCTTATTTAAAGCATCCTGAGAAACATCATTATTGAGAACCTTGAAAGGGTTAAAGGAAGGGAAAATAGGCAAACTCTTATGAATTGAATTCAAATCATTCTCGATAGAACACACAACCCTATCTGAAACCTCCTCATCTAACTGATCCTTATTACTATTGAGATAACATTATTTCATTTAGTCTTGAGTATTTTAAATTCGATTGAGATAATTAATTTCTCTTGATTCTATTTGGAGAATTTTAATTTGGGGAAATTAATTAATTAAATTTTGACGACCCTTTTTAAGGAATAGTTAGTCTACTCTAATTATTGACGCATTAATGATAGAGTTGAATTAAATCAACTTAGGAAACCATTATATTTAGCCCTGAGTTAACCCTTAGTTAAGGCAAAACTTATTTATTCCTTTTTAAATGTAGACCATTTAATGTATTTATGTTGTTTTTAAAATAAAAAATTTCCATTTTTGCCGAAAAGTTTGGGCATGACAAATGATAAATCGATCAAGATTGATAGAAATCGATAATGATTGATATTGATAAATGATGTCTAATTAACATTAAAGTCAATCATGATCATGAAATGACAATTGAGATTGACATTGAGAAGACCTAAATTGAAACAATTGAATAGGATTGAATAGGAAGAGAGAGCAGAAGAATGACACAATGTTGAAAAATGATAAAGACCAAATGTACAACATAGAGGAAGCATTAGTAAAATGTGAAAACCATAAAATAAGGTCACGTAGACATGTTAAAGTATGGTGCCACAAGCGTGCGTTGACTATTTTTAAATGCCTACAGAAACCAATTAGATTTTATGAATTCCATCATGAAAAATTAGATTTGAAAATACCTAATAAAAAATATACAAAATTCTAGAAGTGTTGGGTTCACCAAAATGTTATGGTGTGAAAATAGGGTATTCACTAGTTTAGCTATGTAAATAAGGAATAATCCTACTTTCATCACTTAATTACATTAAAGGGAAATAAAATCAATAGATTTAGTCCCAAGGGATGAATGTTGATTGATTTATGTTGATCTGTTTATTTGAGTTGAAAATGAGTTGTTGAAAGATGTAAATTGACATAAATCAGCATGAACATGTATATTCAAATTTGATAGGTAGACATGAATACATATCTAGAATAAGGAATCTAAGGAGAACTTTTGTGTAGAAACTAATCCTGAAAGTTCAAGAGAAGGATTCTTTGGGAAACCATGTCCTTGGAATGTTAGACACAGACAATGGATATATTTTTGGGATCCGAATGCAGTCCAGAATGATCTCCTAAAGATTCATCAAAAAATCATCAGACATAGGTGTGTGGGGTGTCCTTGTCATTTTATTTTTTCACCTACAAAAGCTAGATCTAATTGCCTCTATCTAATTTATCTGATTTTACAATTGTGGCTTTTGCCCCTACCACCTGCATGTAGGAGTGAAATTATGTTAAGTATAGGGGTTTTCCTAGGTCAAACCCTAGGTTTGGAATTAACCCTTGAATTGAATTTAAATATTGAAGTAAAATGTTGAATGGTATACTCCATATCTACTATATTTGTTGAAGATTGATGATGCAATATTTTTTGAATGTGATCACAAGCATTGATGCAATAACATGGCATTGCATGACAAGACCTAAAGGGAATCAAAACATGAACATATGCTTGTTGGCATTTGATCATTTGAATTAAACTGATGATGTGTGTTTGCTTGATGCAACCAGTATATGTCTATTATGCATAGAGATTAGAATGTTATATGATGGCTATTTTGTATGTTTTCATTGATGGCAACTATGTGTCTTAAGGCATATAAGTCCTACAATGCAACTGGTAAGACTTAACTGGTAAAGAAGAGACAATTTTTATCAGAACTAGTAATTAAGACTTCAACCGGTAAAAGAATAACAATGTTACATTCTGACAACCGGTACATCAAAATCATGAAGATTGAGATGATGCAGTTTTGGAGCAGCATTGAAGACTATAAGACGAAAATATGTTCGTGACCACATGTACAGATTCAATCAGGTGAACAAGATTTGTTTGATAGAATAGATTAGTTTATGGAGACTTAACCAATAGTGATGAAAATCACTCAGATCGGTAAAATGACATAGAATTGGATTTGTTATGTCGGTGGTCGACATAACTAAAGCGTACAATGCAAGATTGTCTAGATGCATTGAACCTAGGAAATTGTAACAAGGTTCTAGCCGACCTTATGATAATTTTAAATGTGTGATGAGGTATGAAAGGATATATAAATGAGTTTGATAGTGTGAAACATGATGAGCAAATTTTATATTTTCTGATAGTGCGATGATCAAAGGAGCTGAGAGATAAAGTCTATGTGATGATATAATATTCTGAAGTAGAGCTTATCAAACACAGAAGGTGTTATACTATAATCATTTGTACTTGTTGATTCCCTAACAGTTGTAACAAGAAAATCCTCTTACAAGATCACTCCTAATAGGGTGTAGTCAGATCCTAATAGTTCTGATCATTAAATCCTCTAACCAGGTGACACATTAACTTGTGTTTTCAAATCCCAATAACTAGGGTAGCTCCTAACAGGACTGGTCCTCATAGGCCTTTTTTTAAATCTCTTAACTAGGCTTAGACACTTCTAACAAGGTGTGCCCCTAATCGAGTGTTGTAGACCTTAACCGGTCAGATCTCTGTACTGCAAATAGTGGATCTTGTGGGTACTAACTCCCACCATGGTTTTTCCCATTTAGTTTTTCCACATATAAACTCTTGTGTCATGTGGTTTATGCTTTATGTGGTGATTTCATACTTGGTGTTATTTCTTACATTCTTATTGAGTTTTAAGTTGGTGAAATTAATAATCAGATTTGTATTTTTTTTACTAGCACTAATTCACCCCTCTCCCCTCTCAGTGCCTTAAAAGTTCATCAATTGGTATCAGAGCCTAACTTCCTTAAGGATTAACTGTTTGGAAGGGATCTCTAATCCTAAGGCAAATATGAGGGAAGGAATGAGCTATAGAGAGATGGCTAGAGAGATTTTTGAAACCAGGAAGAACTTGAAACCCTAAGAGGCAAATACAGAACATCATTAGCTAAAAGGAAAGAACTAACCGAACAATTGTTGGAGATCTCTGACAACAACTCTTAAGATTAGGTGAACATTGATGCATTGGTTGAGGAAGTGGAGAAGTTGAATGGTGAGAAGACTAATCTAAGAAGAGAGTTGGAAGCACTAACAATCTGGATGAGTGAGGAACTTGAAGCTATAAGAAAGGTTGAGGATCAGATCTGAGATAAAGAGCATGAAATCTGTAAGATTAAGTAGGAGGATGCAACTTTGTATGAACATTAGCATGAGGAGAAAGAAGAAAAAGAAGCATCACAGTCAAATCTTGAAATGGAAATGTCTCCTAGAAAGACCCTCATGAAAGAAATGAAGATATTAAAAAAGAACTTGTTGAGGCCAATGGGAATCTTGATAAATTCAATAAGAGTTCCTCTATGCTAGATGAATAGATCCAATCTCAGAGGATGAAATGTGATACATCTAGGTTAGGATACAATACATCTAAGAAGGGAGAACCTTCTAGTACAAAGAACAACATGCATGAAGGTAAAGCTGCTCTTAAAGTTTAAAAACCTATTGGTAAGAAATCTTATAAACCTATTTTCTCTAAGTGTCATAAACCAAGATATACTGCTAATGTTTGTAGGAGCAGATATGATGTAAACATTGGTTATAGAGCTAACACTAGATATGTATCTAGAAGATTTGAAGGTTATTGTTATACATGCAACATGAATGGGCAAAGATAAGTTGAATGTAGATATGGAGAAAACAATCCATCACTTGACATGAACCCAAGACCTATTGGTGATTGGAGAAGGAATTTCATTGACCAGAGGAACACAAATTGGCAAAGACCCTATGTTAACTGGTCTAGTCCTTATGATATGGAAAAGAGAGTCAATGTGATCTATTCAATCTGCAACAATTTTAGACATGTGGCAATGAATTGCAAAAGAAGAATAGGTAGAGGTAACTTAGGACCTTGGAGAGCATCTGGAATGGCATGTTATCATTGCAATAAATTGGGACACATTGCCAAGTTTCGCAGAACACAGAAGAACCAATCGGTAAATCATCCTACAAACTAGAAAGGAAAGCAGAAAGTTGATATTGAAGAAACCAGAGCAGAGATGAATAGAACTTGGAAGAAGAAGAGTGATGCCAAACCATCTGAAGAATCAAATTCTTCACCTAATGTGGAGAATCCATCTCTGGAAAACTAAGTTGTTTCTACAATGTGGGGTGAGCTTATTGTCAAATCTTGAGTTGAACCCCTGGATGATGTATAGTAAGCTAAATCTGCATATTCTAATGCATTTTTATTTTTTGATATGTTTTTGGATCATAACTAATAAATATCATTGAGTTTTTGCTACCAGTAATATGCTTTAGAGTATTTTAAGGTGTTTTAGGGTTTTGTTGGTAAATGCATTTATTGCAATAGTCATATGCCAAATAAATAGAACTTTTTGAATTTCATTTGTCACTTTGTGATCTTGAGAACATTTGGCGAGTGAGTAGAGGAGAGATAAGTTTGTACTAGTAGCATTCAAACTATTTACCAGCAATCTAAGGTGATCAAAGTAAAGTTTGAATCACTGATAGAGTATTGAAAGTTTTTGACAATTGGAAACCCTAGTACCAAAGCAGAAGAGGTATTTATCTGAGAAATTCTCCTCTTTGCTTGGTGATTTGCATATTTGAAATGGATACACCTCATCTTGTCGATGTAATTGAGAGGGCAAGACCAAAATTCAAATGAAATCCATACAACTCGAAGGAAATTGACCCTGTCGTTGCCCTATCCGGTGTACCAAATGGTGTTTTACATGTAGAAGATGTAAGATCCTTTTATCACTGCAAAACTGAAGACTTGGGAGTTGCAGTTATTCATGAGCAATACAGATCTCTGTGTAATGAATAGGGAATATTCAAAGAATAGTTTAGAAGTGTAGCCAATAAAGGTTTTCATCATGTTATCAATTTCATTGATGATTTTGATGACGAGTTGATAAGATTTGTTTTGATTCGCATTCATGATTTATTCATGTGGCTGGATAGACCTCATAAGATAACAAAGGAAGAAATCCATGCAGTAACTAGTTTCTACTCAACCGATGAGATACCATTACTTAGGTCTGTACCAAAGAATGATGTTGAGAAGTTAACTAGATCTCAATGGGATATAAAAGCCATGACTGTGAATGATATTAATGATCCTGCAGTTAAATTTGAATCTATGGTGATCATCTATAGAATCTTCTATTCAAGCAAAATGAATAGTATACTGACATCAGTAATTCACACTACATACTGAATGATTAAGGAAAATGTGGACTATGACTTGACTGTAACTCTACGGAGTCAATTAGTGGCAAATTTGGAAGAATTCAAGAAGGACAAGAAGATTAGATTCAAATTTGGACAACTTATCATGGGCTTATTCTTTTATTTCCAAAATTGTTTTCCTGGTATTAGTGATGTACAATGGATAACTAGGACACCTTCCCTATTGTAGATGAAGAACAACATTAGGATGCTGAAATACAAGTTTGATGATATTTCATGGGGATATTTTAAGAAATTTAAGAAGAAAATGCATGCTAGGGAGCACATACCAGTATAGGCAGTCAATCGGTATGAGGATTCTATCTATTTTATGGTTGACACAGATACATGCTTGATGGAAGCTATTATTCCCAGGACCACATGGGTAATGCCCATGGTTTATGAGGTAGATAAAGATCTACTTGTTTCGTATGTTGATCATTTGTTAGCTCAACCAGTCGACATCACTGCTGAGAGGTTTAGAACTTACAAGGAGAAACTACTAAAAGTGCACTCTAAATTATAGCAATCGATGATAGAAAAGAAAGTAAGGAAAGAGGTAGAGGCCTTTGTTGAACATGCCGGATTCACAAAAGAACAGATAGCTATAGCAAGAGCAAAATATGAGGTTGAACAAGGTGGAACTTCTAATGTACCAACCGGTACCTCCACCAATAAGACCAGAGTAGCCAAAGCACATGAAAAGAAGAAAGTAGAAAAAACCTAAGGTGAAGCCTACTGAATCCCAAAGAGGGAAGCCTACTAAAATTTAATTTTGGAGGAAAGGTAAACTTGTTGAAACTCCTAACGTGCTTGCCAAGACCAAAAAAAGAAAGAAGGAGAAAGCTCACAAACCTGTGATAGATGTAGAGGCTACAAAATCAGAAGAAGATAAGAGAGCACTAAGGGCAAGTGCTAAGATGCAAAAGACTACTGGAAAAGGTAAAGAAGCTAAGAAAATATTGACACTTAAAGATTCTTTTACAATAATGGTTAGAATTATTAAGGAGTATTGGATATACAAAGGTTTGAACATACTATTTACTCACTTGTTTGAAAGTAAACAAAGGGAGATTGAAGATGCAACCATTTTCAGTATGAAAAAGTTTAGTAGAGCCCTCATTGACTTACAAGGGAAAATTCTAGATTCTTTATATAATTTGATTGATGCAAGGTGGCAAGGGGCAATTAGCCTCGATAAAGAATTTATTGATTATACACTTAAGAACTTGCAACTAGAAGCAACTGAAGATGAAATTGAACAAATAAAGGTTAATACAAAAGCATTGCTCAGATCAAAGAAAAGATTAATAAGAATACTTGTTGGAGAGACCAAATTAGTTCAAAAGGAGTCTGAGATTTTGGTGAAAAAGGCTTTAGGTCTCATCCCTGATGAAGGAGAGGAAAAAGATGAAGAATTTGAGATTAAAACCCCCACAAAGCAAAAGTCTGAAGAACTTCCTGAAGGTATAAAGATCACAAATTTTGAACCAAACAACAAGTATATGTATAATGACCCTGTTGATACTGAACTGGTAGATATAACAGATGATGATACCGATGATGTTGATAATATTACTAACACTGCTGATAATGTAGATTTTTTTGAAGTTGATGTAAAAATGTTTGAACATCAGCAGGAACAAGTTGAGAACAAAGGAGACGAGAAAGAAGCAACCAAAATCTCATCTGAGCAACTGGTGAATGCACAGTCAACAGAGACTCAGACTACACCAATCAATGTAAGTACAAATGCAAATGCAAATGTTGCTATCGAGGATTATCGGAAGGATACAATTGATAAGGAAGAGGAAGCATCGGTGAAAGAACAGACTATTGAAAATCCGCAACTGGTCAAAGACACCACTAATGACGAGAAGAAGAAAAAAAGATAAGGAGGCAGAGAAGAAAACAAAGAAGGTGGAAGAGGAGAGGAGAACACATGAAATAAAGATAACTCTTGAGGTACCTCCTAAATCAAAACTGAAGAAAACAATAGTTGTTGATGATGATGATGGTGACTCCATGAGCATTAAAGGTCCTATTAATATGGACAATTTGAGTTCTTTAGAGTTAATGGATATTGCTACTACAATGCAATCCCATGCAAAAAAGAAAAGATTGAAGGAACAAAAAGGAGAAGTAGAGACTATAAGGACCGTTGTTGATATTTTGTCAAGTTTCCTACCGGAGACTAATACAGAACATTTGGCTACCCCTATTGCCAAACTTGGCCAGTTAGTTGTTAGTGCCAGTGAACAACTTAAAACCCTTGAAGAAGCTACATACATTTTTGTTGAAAAGCATTACAAGAAGAAAAGGGGAGAACAATTAATGGTTGAAATAGATAAAGGCTAAGTAGCCCTAACAGTGAATAAAGACTTGTTGAAAACATGATTGGAAACTAATTGTAATATTTTGGCTAATATTTCCTAATTTTCACTATTTTGTGCTGACTTGAGAAAGAAGAGAGCTGATAATAAGGAGTTACAAAATTTAAGTGAAATACTCATACCGGTACAGGACTCAATGATCACTTTTGGTAGAAAGATTGTTGATTTATAGCATCAGTTAGAACTATAGGAACATGAGCAAGTGAAACGAGTCAGATCACTAAAAGAACTCCAGACTCAACTACTTCCAAAAGTAGATATTCTTCAGAGAGCATTCAAGGAGTCAGAGGCAATTTTGGCTACTCTAGAGATGAGTACAGTTGATGCTATGTAGGAGTTAGCATCACAGATCTTGACACATGGTGAGATTACCGAGACACTATTAGAAACATGGGACAATGATCTTAAACAATTGAAGTTTCATTAAAGTGATGTTTTCTTAAGAATTACATTGTAAAGACTTTCAAACTTTTTATCTCTATATATACATACAATTTTGCTGACAAATTTTGATGAAATGTATGTATTTTACTTCTTTATTTGGCATTGTTGTCAAAGGGGGAGTAGAATTAGTTTAAGATTCAGTCAAAATTTTGTATGTACTGTTAAGGGGGAGTAATGATTTCATTTTTGTAACAACATGAAATTTCTAAGGGGGACTGTATGTCATGAAGTCATTTTTTGTTTTTCACACATGGTTGACAAAAAATTTCTAAGTGTTGCCATCAATGCCAAAGGGGGAGATTGTTGGCATTTGATCATTCCAATTAAACTGGTAATGTGTGTTGCTTGATGCAACCAATATATGTCTGTTGTGCATAGAGATTATAATTTTGTATGATGACTATTTTTTATGTTGTCATTGATGGAAACTATGTGTCTTAAGTCATCTAGGTCCTACAGTGCAACCAGTAAAGCAAAGACAATTTTTATCAGAACTGGTAATTAGGACTTCAACTAGTAAAAGACTAACAGTATTACATTCCGATAACTGGTACATGAAAATCATGAACATTGAGATGATGTGATTTTGCAATAGCATTGAAGACTATCAGATGAAGATATTTTCATGACCACATGTACAGATTCGATCAGGTGAATGAGATTTGTTTGGCAGAACAGATTAGTTGATGGAGACTTAACCGCTAGTGATGAAAATCACTTAGATCAGTAAAACAACACAGAATTGGATTTGTTATGTCGGTGGCCGACATAACTAAAGCGCACAATGCAATATTGTCTAGATGCATTGAACCTAGGAAATTGTAACAAGGTTCTATCCAACCTTATGATGATTTTAAATGTGTGATGAGGTATGAAAGGATATATATATATATATATATATATAGTGTGTGTGTGTGTGTGTGTGTGTGTGTGTGAAACATGATGAGCAAATTTTGTATTTTTTGATAGTGCGATGATCAGAGGAGTTGAGAGATGAAGTCTATGTGATGATGTAATGTTCTGAAATGGATCTTATCAGACACAGAAGGTGTTATACTAAGATCATTTGTACTTGTTGACTCCCTAATAGTTGCAGCAAGAAAATTCTCTTACAAGGTCACTCCTAACAGGGTGTAGTCAGATCCTAACAGTTCTGATCATTAAATCCTCTAACCAGGTGACACATTAACTTGTGTTTGCAAATCCTAGTAACTTGGTGGTGTAGGAGCACCTAGTTTTAGGAGGTTCCATAAGGTCAAGAGTGATGTCATAAGCAATTTCAATAATGTTTGAGTTTATAAGGTCTATTTGGGTCATTGTAAATCAAAATGTAAGGCTATGTAAGCCATTTTTCATAAATTGTCCAAAAGGTCCTCATGAGGTTGAAGTGTTCCAAAGTGTGGTAAAAGACCCAAATAATGGTAATAAGGATGTAAAATGCATAAATGAGGAGGTCCAAATTGGTTAAAGGGTAGTTATGAGAGTTCTCAAGGATGGGAATCACTATTTAAATGATGTAATGTTGATCCAAACTGAAGAGAAAGAAGGAGTATATTTTGATTGAAATTGGGAATTCAAAAACCTTTATTTTGCAGTCCTAAAATAGTTGTTTTCTCTATTTCCAGGCCTTGTATGGCCATCTAAGGCCTGAAAATGGTGTATAATTATTATGAAAAGTTAGGTCAATGAGGTAACTTTATTTTTGCTTGTTAGGTCCTAGAGGCAACTGAGATTGGGGGGGTGAATTAGTTGTCAACTAAATTCAAACCAAAACAACTTAACCAACTTATTGCTTAATACCGATAAACGAGTCTTTTATACCGATAGATAGTTTTATCAGTTAATTGCAATACCGGTAAATATTAATGCATGAAACAAAAAGACAAAGTCATCCACAACAATTAACACAAATATTTGTATGTGGAAACCCTATAAAGGGAAAAACCATGGTGGGAAACCTTACCCACAATTAGATGATACTACTGCAGATAGTAAGTGTATACAAATGGGGTCTGCACATGCAGAAAGGCCAAGCACCTAGAGCACACTGCTCAAACACAAAATAGGAGTCACACTGACTACAATTGGATTGTTAAATCCAATAAGAATGTACTGCTCAAAATAGCATCTTCATATGTTGGATTCTGTACCGGTGTAGTTCTGATATGCTTTCACAAAAACCTTGCTTCACCTTCAAATGATGTATGTGTGTATAGCTCTGCTTATTCTTGCATGTACCTTTACACAATTCTTCTTCACATTCCACATCCAATCTTACAAATAAGATCTTACATTTATATCATAACCTAGGACCAATTTTAGTAGGTCAGCTCTACAAGATATTACAATTAAATTAATGCCCGATGCAATAACCAATTCAACATTTTGGCTTAATGCATTTGCAACAATAATACATCATCTCCATAGCGTGTGATGTTGATCTGGAAAAGATAAACATGCCGGTGTATAACCTGGACCTATTTGCTGGTAATAGCAAATATGCAAATATGAATATACCAATAATCAAATCTCCAATACAAGGTGTCCAAATGATGTCTTTGACATAACCAAGTGTTTTCCATGCCATTCCAAGTGTCGGTGATCATTATATCCTGCCGGTGTACCAGATACCGATGACTATGCATGAGTCATTTGCTTGTCAGTGAATGTTGTTGATTCTCCAAAGTGCCAGAGTTGATAAGTGTTAGTAGGTGTTGACATCAATGAAAAAACCATACCAAAATACCAACAATCTCCCCCTTTGGCATTGATGGCAACACAAGATGGAAAAACCATCAAAGTGCCAAAACAGAAATTCCAAATACCAAAATACCAACAATTACTAGAATATAAGTAATCTCTCCCAAAGTAACAATCTCTCCCCCTGAGAGTGACATATGTTTCCTTGTGTTTTTCCATACCAATATCTCCCCCTTTGACATCAAATGCCAAAGTTACTATAAAACCAAGTTCATATACAAAATACCAACAAATTTAGTATACCACTACTCCTCCTGAGAAGTAGCTTCCTCATCAAAGTCGGAGTAAAAGATTTCTCTATTAATTCTATCGATTGATGAAAAACATCAACTCTCTAAGTATCTACCAGTGGGGTAATGACCCCAAGCTAATCTCAAAGATATTCAAAAGTCTCCTTAGGCAGAGGTTTAGTGAGAATATCTACAATTTGCTCTTTAGTATTCACATAAACCAGTTTAATTTCTTTTGCTTCAACATTCTCCCTTAGAAAATTTAGTTTGATAGAAACATGTTTGGTTTTAGAATCTAGTACCCGATTCTTAGATATATCAATTGCTGCAGTGTTGTCATAATAGATAGTAATAGGCTCCTTGCATTTTACCTTTGTGTCTTTCAACATTTTCTTAAGCCATAGTACTTGTGTACAGTTAGTTGCTGCTGCAACAAATTCTGATTCTATTGTTGATAAGGATGTACAACTTTGTTTCTTACTCAATCAAGAAACTAGTCTGTTTCCAAGAAAAAATGCTCCTCCGGTGGTGCTTTTTCTATCATCCACATCTCTTGCCCAATTTGCATCTGTGTATGCACATAATTCAAAGTTTTCATCTCTAGGATACCATAATCCAAGATTTTTAGTGCCTTGTAAGTATCGAAAAATTCTTTTTATTGTTGATTCTTGATTTTCTCTAGGATTACTTTGAAATCTTGAAACAATACATACTGCATTCATGATATCAGGTCTGGTTTGTGTCAAATACAGTAAACCTCTTATCATAGATTTGTACCTAGTTGGATTAACAGGGGTAGATTCATCCCTTAGTGATAGTTTGTCACTTGTAGTCATAGGTGTGCTTACTGGTTTAGAGTTCTCCATCCCAAATTTCATTAGTAACTCTTTTAAGTACTTGGATTGACTCAAGAATATACCTTTGTCAGTCTGTGAAATCTGCAATCCTAAAAAGAATTTTATTTCTCCAATCATAGACATTTCAAATTCTTGTTGCATTTCAATAGAAAATTCTTTACATAATCCATCGTCTCCTCCAAAGATTATATCATCAACAAAAACTTCTATAACCAAGATGTCATCATTAGTCACTTTATAATATAAGTTGTTGTTAGCATTGCCTTTAGAAAAACCAATCTTCAAAAGATACTTATCCAATCTTGCATACCAAGCTCTTGGAGCTTGTTTCAATCCATACAAAGCTTTCCTTAACCTACAAACCATATCTTTGTTATCTGTAATAGAAAATCCATCAGGTTGTTCAATGTAAACTTCTTCTTCAAGATCTCCATTCAGAAATGCACATTTAATGTCCATTTGATATACTTTGTAGTTCTTATGTGCTGCAAAAGCCAAAAATAATCTGACTGCCTAAATTCTAGCTACGGGTGCAAAGGTCTCAATATAATCAATTCCTTCTTTCTAAGAATATCCCTTACACACTAGTCTTTCTTTATTTATAATTACCTTACCATCTTCATTAAGTTTGTTTTTGAATACCCATTTGGTTCCAATTACATTTTTATCTTTAGGCTGGGGAACTAATGTCCAAGTGTTATTCTTCTTAATTTGTTCTAATTCTTCTTCCATAGCTTTATTCCAATGTTTATCTTCACATGTCTCATTAACTAATGATGGTTCAATTTGAGAAATAAGACAGCTTGCCAAGATGGCAAACACATCATTTCAGCTATTCCTTCTCTGTCCTTGCAACACATCTTGACTTCACATGCTAATCCTGTGTACATCTTAGATCTTAACCTCTTGAGGCTTCCTCTTCTTCCGCTTTGGTCATCTGGTCTATGCATCCAATCACCTGCCTTTTCTTACTTTGACTATCTTATCTTGGAGAGTCATGATGTATGCCATGTATGTTGTGAGATAAGCAAGGTATTACCACTTACCAATGGGAAGAATAAACAATTGTGCTTCAACTACTAAACACCGGTGGAGGAGGACCTATGTCACTTGTCATTAATGATGTGACTTTACTAAGGAGAGGTTACATCTTCAACTTAACATATGTCCCAATACCTTTTCCATATGTCATCTTTGCTCATTGAAGAAACACACTTTCTGTCAACCTTCTCTTCATCTGGTGGGATTCCTACTAGTTGACATCATACTAACATACCGGTTGCACTGTTAACCTTTCATTAGTTCATATTGCAGCAATATTTATCAATCACAAGCTTTTTTGTTTATATCACTCACCGGTCACATTTATACATGCACTCACTAACCAGTTCCTTCTTCCCAATACTGACATGTAAACCAGTTACTCCAACTTGCTTACCTATCACCTTCACTGTCCACACTACCAGTTGATAATACTAACAGAATATCAACAATTCTCCCATACTAGTTTTCCTATTGTATCGGTAACATGTTATAGCAGTTGACATTAATGACAACACAATGCCAACAATCTTTCCCTTTGGCATTGATGTCAACACATGTAGTATCCGGTATACTACATAATCTTTCCCCCCCCTTTGACAACAATGGAAAAGGGTCTTGAAATCCAGTATACTACAAGCTCTCTCTCCCCCCTTTTCTACTGGTTGCTTCTTCCATTTTGATCACTATTCTCTGCAACCTCTCAACTAGAAGCACTTAAAATGGAGAGCTCACACACCAACTGACACCAATTGTGTATACCAGTTTGATACCGATTGTAGAATTGACCAATTATTGAAAAGTGTGTCAGTGAATACTGCTTACTTGTCAATCAAACTACATCTTACCCATCTGCTATCAATTGGTCTTAAGAATCAAATGTGATTGTACTATGAGTGCTACTAATTGGTACCAATTTTGATGTAGGCACTGATATCAATGATATATTCTTCCTCTATGTAGGTGACTCTTGCTTTATGTTCACTTCTACCTATATACCAATCTATGGTGCAGAAACAATGACACTTGATCTCCTCCTGTGTCAAGTGTATCATATACAAATCATAGGATATGACCGTGAACTCCCCCTGAACCACAAATCTCTGGTCTTCATTTTTCTATCAAGTCCTAAATCCGTACCCCAAACTATACTTTGTACCTATGGAAGTGAGCATTTATAAATGTTGATGGCCTTTCACTTCCATGACATCCATCCCATCTTTGTGACATGATCTTACCTGACCACAATGTCAAGTCACATTAAGTTCATGTCAACACTCAAACCAGTTGACATCATGATGTCTCATACACATGGGATCGGCTACTGGTCCAACACACTATCATTTATGAATGCTTCTAATATCATCAGAGACATAAATTAATCTGTCCAAACCACTTGAGCCACTGCAACACTACCAGAACACATTGACTTACTTATTTGACAATAACGATTAGCAACCTTACCTGCAACACACGACATATACTACTCTATCGATTCAATATCTTCACCGAGACACCTTGTCCATTAGCCTCTTGTGCCAAGAGTCTCTTATCCCAATTGCAATTTGAGCCTGTCATGCCCAAAATTTAGGGCAAAAACGGAATGAATTTTTTTTTTAAAACAACTAGTTAATTAACAAAGTTCGCTATCACGACAAGCGTTAATGTATTTGCCATATCTATATTCAAGTTAATTCTGATACGAACCAAGCATTGATTATTGTTTAATTTTATTTGCAAAAATCTAAATGGTTTAATTTTATCTCCACGAGATACCTAGTCATTAAATTTTATTAAATCAATCTCGTTAAAGAAATAGGAGAGGAAGATGAATTCAATCTCCAATAAGACTATATAGTCTAAACATCCATCTTTATTTAGATGATTAAAATAATCATTTTTAGTGACATTTAATTTGGATAATTAAATCTACAAGGGCAAAATTAATTACGAGTAGCTATTACTCGTCTTTAGAATGCCAATTAAAAATTATCCATTCTAACCTCAAATGGAAAGTGTTTAAATTTCTCCTTTTATAATCCATTTTAAAATTTAATGCCCAAATTAAATTAACTAGGGCAAATTTAAGCATTTATCACACTAAATACATTTAAAGTTATAAGATTAGGTTTTATTCTTAAATTTATATATTTCTCCTTCTCCTTTTTTTTTTCTATTAGTAGATCATATAAAGGTATTTAAATGTTTTTTTAAAAAAAAAAAAAAACTTTATATAACTTCATTCTCAAAGTTATAACACACACACACACACACACACACACACACACACACACACACACACACATATATATATATTTTTTATTTATATATATATATATATATATTTAAACCTCTACAATACGTTTCCAGCTTATTAGCCAATTTGTCCTCCAACCCTAATTAGGGATTCTTTTTTTTTTTATATATAAAATGGCTCTAATCTAATTAAATTAAACATATTATTTTATTTACTTACCCTAGCCCTACCCGGGCTAGGGTTTAATATATTTTTTTTGATACCATTATCCACAGGGCCGAAAGCCCATCGGCGACCATGGATTGGTTTTGATGCAGGGTCGGCGACATTTTAAGTTAATGGCGGGTCGAGCAGGGGAGGTGGACCAAGCGCCGCCCACTATGCGGTGACACAGTGGAGCGCTAGGCGCCGCCCACTATGTACCCACACAGTGTTGGCGCTAGGCGCCACGCCACTGTGTGGCCACATAGTGGTGGCGTTTCGGTGCCTCCCACTATGTGCTCACACAGTGGCGGCATTTCAGCGCCGCCCACTGTGTGTTCACACAGTGGGGTGCGGCCTGATACCCGCGCAGCCCAAAACCCCTTTTTTTTTTGTTAAAAAATTAATTTAATTTAATTTTTTTTTATAAGGATTTATATAAATATATAAATATATATTTATATATATATATATATATATTTATATTTCCCAATATGTTTTGTACGCAATTTTTTTTAAAACAAAATACAAAGAAAAATACATACATATATATATATATAATTTGATTGGTAATTAAGCTTAGGCTCTTTTTATTATTTTAATTGCTAATAAAAAGAATGAAGTAAACCTACTGCTAAGCTTTTGATCATAACACATCAGAAATATACATATTTTAATTTCTTCTTCCGAACTTAGGAAAATACTTTTTTCTTTTTTTTGGAATACATTATACTATTTTGAATAAAAACATTCATTGATTTCTCAACTCATAAAACAACTACTTATACACTTCTTTTTTTTTTAAATACTTAAAATCTATCAGCAAAAACAACTCATATTTTTCAGCAAGTAGAATGTAGATTAAATTAATTAAAGACTGATTTTTTTTTTTCCACATTACAAAAAAGAAACTATTGCAAGCATATCAAAGCAACTCTTTTTTTTTTTCAAAATAGAAAATAGAAACAAATCCAGCTTTTTACAATTCTATCGATTTTCTGCAAGATTATAGAGTGTTTCTTTATTTAACTACAATAACAAATCTCATGTCTATTTTCCCAAAAATTACAACTTGCCTCTCATTTTAAATGAATGAGGGTATATTTCTCCTATCAAATGTAGACTAATAACTGCAAATGAATTTAAGATTCTTCAACAATAATCTTCTGCATCTTTTTCTCTATTCCTATTCTTTTCTCCTGACATTCCTGCATAATAGAAACACAAATATGACCATGGAGTGCTCACCTCCCAGCCTAGGCTAACTGGTAGCCACCCCCAAGCTCGGAGAACCAAGTCCTAGATGGGTAACAAACATGCAAACACATAGAAGGCAAAAATACACACAAATTTTCAGGCACACTCCCAACTTGGCTACACAGCACCACACTTTGGTGGTGATCTTTTCAAGGGTGGTAGTGGACCAATACCCTAAGGAGAACTGCAAGTATTGAAAAACAAGTAGCCACCTCATGGCATGATTAATACATCAAGAATCTCAACCCCTTATTCCTTATGCCCCCCCCAAAGGCATTCTAGCCTTATAACCCTCCTTATGAACCCCATTGCACAAACAGGCCATGCAGCAAGGGTCACATAAAGATCCCTTGTGATCGCTCTCAAACGAGAGTCTTGTAATGCCCATACCCCAGCTAGACTTGTAAAACCCGTTTGACCATGATTGACTTCCTATGTGGCATTCTTGGAAGGTAGGTTAACCATGGTGAAATGTGTAGTTTAGATAATATAAATAACTGTGCATACTTATTATTGTGCTTTTGCATCGATTCTCGTGTAAATGTAATTGTTCCTAACCCTTGTGATAAATCTTGAGCTAACGCCTTCATTGAATATGTATATGTATATGCATGCTCGTATGAATTCATGGGTGCAAGAGATTGCAGGTACAACACCGCTTAGGGCAAGGTTCATCTCCTTTGGGATTTGCAAGGTTGAGTATGCCTCTTTCATTTTTAGAATTTGGATTTGGTGGTCATATAACTCTCGTCTTGCCTTAGCCATGGTTAGGTGAGTATCGTGTGTGGATTCGTGGAGCTTGTTTTTCATTGGGATGCGTGTCAAGAGATTTGGAAGACTTCCTCGATTTGCATGCCCTGCGCGAGGTAAGTGAGGTTTGTTATCCTAAGTATTAAATTCAATTTAATGAGTAGACGTACACATTAGTGATATAGAAATCTAAATAGGTAGTTTCTTCTATACGAGTAATCGTTAATTTAAAGGGATTGCTTTAATTATTATTGTAGCAAGCTTAAGGTATTTAACTTGGGTTAGTGTGCTCACTTACGCATTTGTAACATTTACACATTTGTAGTTGAGAAATTAGAATAAATAAGACTCTTGCATTAGATTAGTCGTTTATTTAAAAATGTCGCTTTATTATGTTACAGCGAGATAATTTAATAGCTAATTTTAAAATAATGAATTTAATGAGTTATGCGTTTTGGAAAGGAAAAATTTAAAGTCATTTGGGAGATAGAAATAAATTACTCATTTTCACATTTTGGAAGAAAAAGGGTAAACTATTATTATTTAAAAGAAATTATTTCCTTTTTACTTGTAAAGTGGATATAGTATAAAAAGATTGATTTTTAGAAAATTAAATTAATCAAAACGCCTTACCCGGTCAATAGTTTCGAAATAAGAAGTAGGCTTAAAATTTATATTGAGAAATTAAAATTTAAAAACGCAATAAGAAATAGAAGCATTTTAATTTTGATAAGGAAAGCGAATAAGATGTATTAGATAATGTAAATGAATGACTTCCATTTTCATTTTCATCCATTTTATTTTAAAAATAAATGCCTAATTTCAAAATTGAAAATTAGGGCAAAATTAGGGTTTCTCATTTTAAACTAGTTGGGAAATGTTTTGGGGGTTCTTTTCTTTTGGTTTTTTTTTGGGAAAAATAATGGTCTTTGGAGGAAAGATTGGGAATTTTTGGAGAAGGATGGAGTTTTAGAGCAGCAGATTTGGGGGCTCATCATCAAAATCTTTCCAGGAATGCATTACGAGGTAGGAATTCGAATCTATCTTTTTATTTCTTGTTGGATTGAAAAAAAAATAGGTTGTTCTTTGATCAAAAAGATTGGTTGTAAAGGATTATGGGTTTTTTTTTTAGACTAGCTGAGAAAATAATTTCCCATACAGCTGTTTTGGAACAAACTGGAAATTTATTTTATGGCTGTAAAAATGGGGTATGGGGGATTTTGCACTCTTGTGGTCATTCCATTTGGTTTTATTCAAAACTTTAAAAAAAAAAAAAAAAAAAAAAAAGAGAAGAAAGGAAAAAGAAAACGAAACTGGACTGTATGAAAAGATTTATACAAAAAAATTAAATCATAAACAAAGAAAAATGTATTTGGGGGTTAGGGTTTGGCGGGCGGAGGAGCCGAAGCTCAGCTCCCGCCGCCGCCGCCCCCTCCCCCATTTCCTTCCCCCTACCCCCATGCTACGTGGCCTCGCAGGTGATTTCCCTACGACCACAGTGGGCCGCAGGGAATCCCTGCGTCCACCATGGGCCGCAGGGTAAAACCTGCGACCACGGTGTCCGCAGGGAACCCTGCGTCCACAGTGGCTCGCAGGGAAAACCCTGCGCCTGCAGTAATGTCAGTGCCCCTTTCCCTTCATTAGTATTTTAAGTTTTTTTTTATATATATATTATTTTATTTTAGTTTTAAAACTGTTTTAGTATTTATAAAGAAAAAAAAAAAATACAATACAATGAAACATGCTTTGAGTAACATTTGAGTTATTAAAAGAAAAGGGGAGTTGGGATTTTATGTTAGAAATATAATGTTTTTTTTAAAAACAAAAAAAAAGGGGAATGAATGCTCATAATATAATACACACCAAAATAGACAACATCTATTTAACCAATATCATTGATTACATATATGTATTTTGGGCGATAATATAGCAATGACTTTCACTGTGATTTTAAATCGAAGGGTATTTGGTTATATGATAATGAGTAAATTGATTGGAGGTAAAGGCCTTTAATTTTTAAAAGTAGGCAATAGAGACTTAATTTAGCCAGAAATGATTTTTTTCCATTTCTTCATTTACTCTTAATGTATCTTGCTCTTGTAGTAGAAAGGGTTGTTTTTGTGTCATTAAAAAGGGGCTAAACTATTGTTGTAAACCAATTTGTCAATTAGTGCTTATCCAAGGGTTAATTTGATCTGTTTAGATGTTTATGCCATCTTGAGAGAATGTTGTAATTACCCGTTAACGCTTGAGCATGGCTTATTATTTTGGAAAGTTGATGCGTCTGTTATAATAGCACGGCCTAGATAGGTATGTTGGGTCCCCGTCATCTGATTGCTTTTGCCTGACCAACGTCGGTCAAGACTCCATTTAGGGTACCATCAGTTAAGAAATCTTTGTTGCTTGTGCTTTGATGTGTTGGATAGGATCCGCTTCAAAAGGGATCATTATGTGAATTCCGTCCGGGGTGTCCATTGTATATTGATTGTATTCGCCTAAGTGGCAAGATGTAAAGACTTATAAATTTTGTATTCCTAACGATATAATGCCAGAGGGGTCTTGCAGTTGAGCAGACCTGGAGATGTAGCCCTTTAGGGGTGAACTCTGAGATCATATCTGTGTTATGCGATGTTTTTAGCTTACTTTGTTTTAAGTTTTAAATTATCATGGATGGTTGTATTCTTGCATAAGTGTATGGTGGAAATTTAATGAATTCAAATCTAAGTGCATAACATTATTCATCTGGATAAATGTAGTAAATCAGATTTATAAAACATTGAAAATTATGATTATGGCAAAGTATTTAAAATATTGTAATTAAAGTTGTGGAAAGAGTATTTAAAATATGTTAATTAAAGTTATAATAGTGGAAAGAATCTTGCTAGATTACATCAATGGATTAACTTGTTTTAAGCATGTAAGTCGAACGAATGTGAATGGGTAACAAGTTCGAATTAATGTTATAATTCCTAAGCTAGATTCTAAAGGATAAACATCATATAGATATTTACTCTTATCTTCTTAATGAATAACGCCATGTTAATTATGTTTCACTACATTGGATGAATTTTATTTAGTTATTTCACGTATTAATCTTAACAATAATCCTCACCAGATTTAATTGATAATTGTGTGGACTCAACTGGATATCCATAGATGTAACCTTAATAAAGGAATCCCTTATGATTTCTAAAATGAACTAAAACGGGAAGTATTGGTATAGTTGTTATATCTAAATCTTAGTAAATGTACCTTTTCATATTAACTCCATATAACCAAAAAGAGTAATATGCAATAAGATAATGGTATTTTAATCCTAATAGAAGAACATCGCTATGATATTATTATTCAAATCTTGAAATGATGAATATCATCTAGCTAACGATATTTTAATTTAAAGGATGCTCTCGTGTGTCCTAATGCATATCCACCGTAATGAAATTAGTCCATTTATTAGTATTAATAAAACTTCAATGAATTCTATGGTTACCCACATTTTAACTTTCACATAAGAATCTACAACTCATTAGTTGGCTATGCATGAAAACAAATGAAGAGACCTCACTCTAATAATTGTAGTTAATCTTTAATGAATGTATGCTCGTCTGATTATCCATACTTTTAATATTAAAGGATGATATCGATTGTGAATGGATACCCTAAACCCATTGAATGAACTTCATTATTTTAAACACTTGGAAACTATTTGGAGGCATCTAAATGAAATTATGAATTTAAGAGCATTGAATATATAACCTCTCAATGGCTTCCTAGCCACCAAAGTAAATGAATGCTTCCTAAAATTATAAGATGTCAAACCATTGAACACATATATAGTCAAGATCTATGCATTATCTCGTAATTATAATATCCAGTTTAATGGATCTAATGACGCAAGTTGAGTTAGGTGTAAGCTTATGTAATCGCGTTAGGAAACTCCTTAGGATTGTTTTAGCCTTCCGCTGTGTTATCTAGCTAGAGATAACTTTGAGATAACTTCAATCTATCTTAATATTGTAACTTTTCATTAACGCTCTTAATTATCATTTAAAAAATATATATATATATATATTTACACTCTAATTGAGTGTTTTTAACTTAAACCCTTAGGGGTTTCCTGGCGGGGCATTACAAGTCTCTAACTCGAGGGTTGTCACTGCTACCACCCACAAGATCCTCCTCTCTCCCAAGAGTAAGAGGTCTTGAGAAAACTCTCAAAACACAACAAAGCATAATGCAAATTTTTCAAATGAATTTTTAAAACAAGCCATTCAAGAAACTCAGTTTTCTTCACCATTCATACACTCAAACACATGCAAGAAAATAACCATTTTAAAGAATAATCAAACCAACCTTAATCTGCCCAATGGTAGTTTAATATTTGAGGAAGAGCTGCCCAATCCATGATTCTTCTTCTTCTACCCTTAGTTAAATTTTCTATTTCAACCCTATTCTTTTCTTTTCAAAATTTCTCTTGTCTCCAAAAATGGAGAGTGGGTGATTACCCTCAAATTCCCAAATTCTTGCTTAAGAAGCTCATTCACTGAGTTCTCACAAGTTTCTAAAAACCAAAAAGGAAAGTAAAGCAGAATGCAAAAAGACTCTCATTCGAATAGGAAAAATCTCAATTAGATTTAAACTTCTAATTTTCAATTTTCGCACAACTCAAAAAAGCCAATTTTTAAAGCGTCAAAAGGATCATTTAAAAGTAGAAACTTGCCTAAAATTACCCCTAACCCCTAGGTATACCTTATGGGCTTTAGGAAACCCTATTAAACTACCCCTAGGTGTTCATTTAACCCATTTTAAACCCCTCTGAAGTTTATTTTCGGGTCAAACATATGTTGACCACTCCAAAGATTATATTCCCAAAGCATTTATGACAACACATTATTTTATTTAAGAAAAACTATAGTTGAACACTTTCCCACCAAGAGACAAAAATAAAACATTTAAATTTAAATCCACACATGTGTCAAGTGACACAAATAAAACACTTTTACAAATTAAAACATGAAATCGTCTCTTGTGGGTTTTACACATTAAATTTAAATAACACTTAACACTCATGCAGCATATACTGTTATGAATAAAATACAACACAAACGGGGTGTTGTCTCTCCAAATAGACAACCCCTGGCTTACGAACATACATAAGTCTAGGTTTGGATCTCCGTAATTTTCCATGGTCACATGGTAAATTTCCTACGCATCTCAATTTATACATTAGTACTTTCAAATATCCACATATAATTTAATTCAAAGGAATAACAATACACATCATCACTTGCATACAATTTTCATCTGCACAGATTAAATACATCTTTTATCAAGCAATGTCATCCCAATTCACATAAACTAAACCATACATCATAGTTCTATATTCATAGTAAAGTCCTGCAAATTCAATAATGATGTCTATCATTGCAATATCATCCTATCTAACAATCATGTAGTGTTCTATCTCATAAAGCATGTAAGTAAATCATCAAATCATAGCAATGTTATCCAAATCCTGAAATCATATAAGTTCTAAGTCTCAAAATGCATCAAAATAAAGTATCCATAATAGTCTAAATATAAAATCCACTGAATGTCAGACTGAGTCGAGGTGAGGCCTCACATCCTCCCCCTCTAGGCATGAACTTCCTCCTGGAGTTCATCAAAGAGGTGGGGGTTCTCTGATCTCATATGTGCTGCATCCTCCCATGAAGCCATAACCTCATCATAACAATCCCATTGGACCCTAACCTGGTCCAGCTCTCGACCTCGAAGGGACAACGTCCAGCATGCCAAAATGCGAATGGGCTCCAAAGCTAGCTGCCCGTCCGACTCCACCTGCAAGGCATCCCAATCTAAAATGTGAGACTCATCATAGATATATTTTCTTAAAACTGATACATGAAACACATCGTGGATGCGTGATGGGCTAGGTGGCAATGCTAAACGGTAGGCAACTGGGCCTATCCTCTCAAGAATCTCAAAAGGTCCTACAAAGCGAGGTGCGAGCTTAGAACCCTTTCCGTAATGGATTGGACTCTTATGCGGTCACACTCTCAAGAAAACTCTGTCTCCAACCAAGTAGCTATGATCTTTCCTCTTTGCATCAGCATATTTCTTTTGTCTATCCTGAGCCTCTCTAAGACGCTGCCTAATCAAATCCACCTACTGTTGCATATCCCGAACTATCTCAAGACCAATAGCAACTCTATCCTCTATGCGATCCGAACTCAAGGGCGTCCTGCAAGGCCTATCGTACAATGCCTGATAGGGTGGCATCCCCAAAGAAGTGTGATGCCCATTGTTATAGGCAAACTCCACCAAGGGAAGATACTCCTCCCACCGGGTCTAATGATCCATGACGTACATGCGAAGCATATCCTCTAACACCTAATTGACCCTCTCTGTTTGACCATCTATCTCCGAGTGATAGGCTATACTGAAATTGAGCTTAGTGCCCATAGCTGCCTGTAATGACTTCCAAAAGGAAGAAGTAAAAAGAGAATCTCTGTCAGAAATAATCTTGCGGGGCACGCCATGAAGTCTAACAAAGTCTCGCAAGAACACCTGTGCTACTGTTGGAGCTGTGAATGTAGTACGAACTGGTGAAAAGTGAGCTACTTTGGTCAACTTGTCAACTGTCACCAAGATAGCATCATGGCGACGAGAAGACATAGGAAGACCAATGATGAAATCCATGGATATAGTATCCCACTTCCACTCTCATATAGCATGAGACTAAAGCAACCCACCTAGATGGCGGTGCTCCGCCTTTACCCTCTGACACTCGAGGCATCGAGCTACTATCTCAGCAATGAGTTGCTGCATTCCTGGCCAATGATACAACTGTCTCAAGTCAGCATGCAACTTCTTAACCTTGGGATGCGCTGCATAAGGAGCTCTATGAGCCTCCGTGACAATGAACTCTCGCAATCCTCCGGAGGAAGGTACATAAATGCGCCCTCTGTGGCATAACAGTCCATCAGACTCCAAAGAATAATCCACATATTTCCCTTCTAGAGTAACCTGAGATCGTATTACCTGACCAACTTCTGCATACCATCCATCCTCAGGCAAGTGTTGTAGTATACGGTCTCTCAAGTCCATGCCCATGGATATGGTGTAAACCTCATGACGCCTCCTACTCAAGGCATCTGCAACTACATTTTCCTTTCCCTTGATGTAGTGAACATCAAAATCATATTCGCACAAGAACTCCGTCCATCTCCTCTGACATGCATTAAGGTTCGGCTGAGTGAAGATGTACTGAAGACTCTGATGATCTGAATGCAACTCAAAGTGATGACCTAAAAGGAAGTGTCTCCACCTCACAAGTGCATGCACTACTGCTGTGAGCTCAAGGTCGTTAGTGGGATAATTAAGTTCATGAGTCTTAAGTTTCCTAGACTCAAAAGCTATGGCCCTACCATCCTGCTTAAGAACTGCCCCTAAACCCTCTAGTGAAGCATTTGTACAAACCATGAAGTCAGCTGTAGGATCTGGTACAACAAGGATAGGAGCGCTAGTAAGTGCCTTCTTGAGTTCCTGAAAGGCCTTCTCGCACTTCTTTGTCCACTCAAATTTCTTCCCTTTACGCTGAAGAGAAGTAATAGGGTGTGCAACTCTGGAGAATCCCTCGACGAAACGTCGGTAATACCCTGCTAAGCCCATGAAACTCCTGACCTCTGTCACACTGAAAGGTGCTGGCCAATCCATAATAGCCCTAATCTTTGATGGGTCAACTGAGATCCCATCACCGGAAATAATGTGCCCAAGGTACTTAACCTCAGACCGAAAGAAAGCACACTTCGACAAACTGCCAAACAACTGGTTATCCTGCAAGCACTGCAATACCTGTCTCAGGTGCTCCTCATGCTCCTTCTCATTCCGAGAATATATCAGTATATCATCAAGGAACACAATAACAAAACGGTCTAGAAAGGTATGGAACACCCCATTCATGAGGCTCATAAAAACTGCTGGGGCATTCGTAAGTCCAAAGGGGACTACGGTAAACTCATAGTGACCATATCTAGTGCAAAAAGCGGTCTTGTGGATATCACTTTCCACTATTCTCAACTGATGGTATCCTGACTTCAGATCTATTTTGGAAAAGACTTTGGCACCCTGAAGCTGGTCGAATAAATCATCAATTCTGGGCAAAGGATATCGGTTCTTGATGGTTACTTTATTTAGCTGTCGATAATCCATACACAATCGGAGAGATCCATCCTTCTTCTTAACGAAGATGACTGGTGCACCCCAAGGGGATACGCTAGGATGAATATGACCCTTCTCAAGGAGTTCCTCAAGCTGTATTTTAAGTTCATTTAGCTCATTTGTGGTCATCCTATAAGGTGCTCTGGAAACTGGCTCGGCTCCTGGTACTAGGTCTATATGAAAATCAATCTCTCTACGGGGAGGCATTCCCGGTAACTCTGAAGGAAATACATCTGAATATCCCTTGAGGATAGGATGGTCATCGAGCGATGTTTCTTTTTCCTCCTCTTCTCCTCTGTCACTGATAGTGATAGCAAAAAGCTGACATCCCTTCCGCATGCTCCTCTTAAGCTGCATTGCGGAGATCATACGAAGAGACACGGGCCTCTGAATCTTGGTAATAACTATGGGCGAACCATGATCATCCTCACACTTGATCTTTTTCAGGCGGCAATACATCTTGGCTCTGTGGGCATAAAGCCAATCCATGCCAAGAACGATTATGTAAGATCCAAGTGGAGTCACTCTAAGGTCTACTAAAGTGGTGGTCTTGCCAATCTGTAGCTGACATGCCCTAACCTCTGATTCCACTGACACTCTAGCCCCTGAAGCTAATTCCACTTCTCAACTGACACCCTATCTAGTTGCCACTAGCCCGCAACGCTCCACAACCAATGGAGATATAAAGGAGTCAGTAGCTCCTGAATCAAACAAAATAGATACATTGTTACCTTTGATTATACCTGTAGATTCGATAACCATGGCCTGATGCTCAGCCTGGCGGTTGTCAACCGCTACGAATACTCTATGGGACCTGCCCATATCACCAACTGTCGGCTCTGAAGCGGTCATCCACTGACTCCCTGCTACCTGTCCCTAAGGGCAATCCCTCGCCATATGTCCCATGGCTCCACACATAAAGCAAGCACCCCGTGCCTGAAACTGGGCACCCTGAGGCCTAGAGAATGCCTGACCTCCTATCCTACTAGATCCGTTGTACCCACCCCTAGAGGACTGCTGAGTCCCCGCAGGCTGTGTGTACTATCCCTGTGCTCTCTGATCATGTTTTTGTCCCTAAGTCTGCCACTGCTTGGGCTTGGAGCCCTGCTAATACTGTGAAGGCTTTTGCCTCTGGTTCTGTGGTGTCTGTTGTGGAGGAGGGGGTTTGGAGAACCCTTGAGAATTTCAGTTGTTTCCTTTCCAATGTGGTTTCTAGAATCCATAAGTCTGAGGTGCGGGATTTCGGTTCTGAAACTGATCCCTATTGTCCTGTGGTATGACCTGAATTTCCTCGACAATCAGTGCCTTCTCTACAGCAACCCGAAGGCTCTCTGGAGCGGACATCCTAACAGGCTTGGCTATATCGACATTTAATCCCCTGATGAAGCAGTTTACAAGAAGTTTCTCATCCTTTAGATAATCTACATAAGGCAACAACTCTAAGAATTTACTCTCATACTGGGTTATTGACAAGCCTTTTTGTTGGAGATCATGAAATTCGTCTATACGATGCTGCCTGAAGTGTTCTGATAGATACCTCTCATGAAACCTCTCTTTGAAAATCTCCCAAGTGAGAGTATCAGGAACTAATCCACATTTGTACTCTTCCTGTCTCCACCAAGTGGAGGCTGTCCCTCTCAGAAGATGAACTGTGACACGTGCTTTCAGGTTGCTCTCGTAAGAACACAACACAAAGCACCTCTCAAGACTCAGAAGCCATGCCTCGGCCTCTACTCCATCTGTAGAACCTCCGAAGGATGGTGGTTGGAGGCGCATGACCTCCCTGATGAGATCCCCTAGATCTTGATGAGCTCTCTCAAAATAAACTGGTTCCATCGCTGGAGGTGGTCTTGGCATATGCACAGATTCTAGCTCATTACCACCCTGACTCTCTACATGAATCGGAGCTGGGCTCCTGCTTCGTTCTCTATCAATAGATCTATGACTCCCAGAGTCATGACTTCTAACCTGAGCGTTCTCTGCTAGGATCCTTTCTTGAACTATGCCGATAAGATTCTGGATTGCTGCTAAGAGGTCTCGGTTAGGTTCATTTGGCTGTTCAGGAGGTGCCCCTGGGTTCTCCTCTAGAACCGATGCCTCCCTCACTACCTCTTCGCGTGCTATGCGCACGCGTCTAGGACCCTGTCCGCGTTTGCGAGCTTGTCGCATCGTCGGAGGCATCCTAAGAGGAAAATAAAGCCAATTAATTAATTAATTCCTTTTTAGAATAATATTAATTCAATTAAATTCAAAAGTCTGATAAAATCAATTTAACAAAATAATTTAAATAATCTAAGGTGAAACGTAAGTGGAGTAAGGTTCCTAGTGTGGAAACCTTGCTCTGATACCAAAATGTCATGCCCAAAATTTAGGGCAATAACGGAATGAATTTTTTTTTTAAAACAACTAGTTAATTAACAAAGTTCGCTATCATGACCAGAGTTAATGTATTTGCCATATCTATATTCGAGCTAATTATGATACGAACCAAGCATTGATTATTGTTTAATTTTATTTGTGGAAATCTAACTGGTATAATTTTATCTCCACGAGATACCTAGTCATTAAATTTTATTAAATCAATCTCGTTAAAGAAATAGGAGAGGAAGATTAATTCAATCTCCAATAAGACTATATAGTCTAAACATCCATCTTTATTTAGATGATTAAAATAATCATTTTCAGTGACATTTAATTTGGATAATTAAATCTACAAGGGCAAAATTAATTACGAGTAGCTATTACTCGTCTTTAGAATGCCAATTAAAAATTATCCGTTCTAACCTCAAATGGAAAGTGTTTAAATTTCTCCTTTTATAATCCATTTTAAAATTTAATGCCCAAATTAAATTAACTAGGGCAAATTTAAGCATTTATCACACTAAATACATTTAAAGTTATAAGATTAGGTTTTATTCTTAAATTTATATATTTCTCCTTCTCCTTTTATTTTTCTATTAGTAGATCATATAAATGTATTTAAATGTTTTGTTTTTTTTTTAAAAAACTTTATATAACTTCATTCTCAAAGTTATAACATATATATATATATATATATATATATATATATATATATATATATATATATATATATATATATATATATATATCTTTAAACCTCTACAATACCTTTCCAGCTTATTAGCCAATTTGTCCTCCAACCCTAATTAGGGATTCTTTTTTTTTATATATATAAAATGGCTCTAATCTAATTACATTAAACATATTATTTTATATACTTACCCTAGCCCTACCCGGGCTAGGGATTAATATATATTATTTTGATACCATTACCCACAGGGCCGAAAGCCCATCGGCGGCCATGGATTGGTTTTGATGTAGGGTCGGCGACGTTTTAAGTTAATGGCGGGTCGAGCGGGGGAGGCGGACCAAGCGCCGCCCACTGTGCGGTGACACAGTGGAGCGCTAGACGCCGCCCACTGTGTACCCACACAGTGGTGGCGTTGGGCGCCGCGCCACTGTGTGGCCACATAGTGGTGGCGTTTCGGTGCCTCCCACTGTGTGCTCACACAGTGGCAGCGTTTCAACGCCGTCTATTGTGTGTTCACACAGTGGGGTGTGGACCGATACCCGCGCAGCCCAAAACCCCTTTTTTTTTGTTAAAAAATTAATTTAATTTAATTTTTTTTATAAGGATTTATATAAATATATAAATATATATTTATATATATATATATATATTTATATTTCCCAATTTTTTTTTAAACAAAATACAAAGAAAAATACAAATATACATATATATATATATATATATATATATATATATATATATATATATATATATATATATATATATATATATATATATATATATATATATATATATATATATATATATATATATGTAATTTGATTGGTAATTAAGCTTAGGCTCTTTTTATTATTTTAATTGCTAATAAAAAGAATGAAGTAAACCTACTGCTAAGCTTTTGATCATAACACATCGGAAATATACATATTTTAATTTCTTCTTCCGAACATAGGAAAATATTTATTTATTTATTTTTGAATACATTATACTATTCTAAATAAAAACATTCATTGATTTCTCAACTCATAAAACAACTACTTATACACTTCTTTTTTTTTAAAATACTTAAAATCTATCAGCAAAAACAACTCATATTTTTCAGCAAGTAGAATGTAGATTAAATTAATTAAAGACTGATTTTTTTTTTCCACATTACAAAAAAGAAACTATTGCAAGCATATCAAAGCAACTTTTTTTTTTTTTTCAAAATAGAAAATAGAAACAAATCCAGCTTTTTACATTTCTATCGATTTTCTGCAAGATTATAGGGTGTTTCTTTATTTAACTACAATAACAAATCTCATGTCTATTTTCCCAAAAATTACAACTTGCCTCTCATTTTAAATGAATGAGGGTATATTTCTCCTATCAAATGTAGACTAATAACTGCAAATGAATTTAAGATTCTTCAACAATAATCTTCTGCATCTTTTTCTCTGTTACTATTCTTTTCACCCGACATTCCTGCATAATAGAAACACAAATATGACCACGGAGTGCTCACCTCCCAGCCTAGGCTAACTGGTAGCCACCCCTGAGCTCGAAGAACCAAGTCCTAGATGGGTAACAAACATGCAAACACATAGAAGTCAAAAATACACATAGATTTTTAGGCACACTCCCAACTTGGCTACACAACACCACACTTTGGTGATGATCTTTTCAAGGGTGGTAGTGGACCAATACCCTGAGGAGAACTGCAAGTATTGAAAAACAAGTAGCCACCTCATGGCACGATTAATACATCAAGAATCTCAACCCCTTATTCCTTATGCCCCCCCCAAAGGCATTCTAGCCTTATAACCCTCCTTATGACCCCCATTGCACAAACAGGCCATGCAGCAAGGGTCACACAAAGATCCCTTGTGATCGCTCTCAAACGAGAGTCTTTCACTCGAGGGTTGTCACTGCTACCACCCATAAGATCCTCCTCTCTCCCAAGAGTAAGAGGTCTTGAGAAAACTCTCAAAACACAACAAAGCATAATGCAATTTTTTCAAATGAATTTCTAAAACAAGCCATTCAAGAAACTCAGTTTTCTTCACCATTCATACACTCAAACACATGCAAGAAAATAACCATTTTAAAGAATAATCAAACCAACCTTAATCTGCCCAATGGTAGTTTAATATTTGAGGAAGAGCTGCCCAATCCATGATTCTTCTTCTTCTACCCTTAGTTAAATTTTCTATTTCAATCCTATTCTTTTCTTTTCAAAATTTCTCTTGTCTCCAAAAATGGAGAGTGGGTGATTACCCTCAAATTCCCAAATTCTTGCTTAAGAAGCTCATTCACTGAGTTCTCACAAGTTTCTAAAAACCAAAAAGGAAAGTAAAGCAGAATGCAAAAAGACTCTCATTCGAATAGGAAAAATCTCAATTAGATTTAATCTTCTAATTTTCAATTTTTGCACAACTCAAAAAAGCCAATTTTTAAAGCGTCAAAAGGATCATTTAAAAGTAGAAACTTGCCTAAAATTACCCCTAACCCCTAGGTATACCTTATGGGCTTTAGGAAATCCTGTTAAACTACCCCTAGGTGTTCATTTAACCCATTTTAAACCCCTCTGAAGTTTATTTTCGGGTCAAACATATGTTGACCACTCCAAAGATTATATTCCCAAAGCATTTATGACAACACATTATTTTATTTAAGAAAAACTATAGTTGAACACTTTCCCACCAAGAGACAAAAATAAAACATTTAAATTTAAATCCACACGTGTCAAGTGACACAAATAAAACACTTTTACAAATTAAAACATGAAATCATCCCTTGTGGGTTTTACACATTAAATTTAAATAGCACTTAACACTCATGCAGCATATACTATTACGAATAAAATACAACACAAATGGGGTGTTGTCTCTCCAAATAGACAACCCCTGGCTTACGAACATACATAAGTCTAGGTTTGGTTCTCCGTAATTTTCCATGGTCACATGGTAAATTTCTTGCGCATCTCAATTTACACATTAGTACTTTCAAATATCCACATATAATATAATTTAAAGGAATAACAATACACATCATCACTTGCATACAATTTTCATCTACACAGATTAAATACATCTTTTATCAAGCAATTTCACATAAGCAATGTCATCCCAATTCACATAAACTAAACTATACATCATAGTTCTATATTCATAGTAAAGTCCTGCAAATTCAATAACGACATCTATCATTGCAATATCATCCTATCTAACAATCATGTAGTGTTCTATCTCATAAAGCATGTAAGTATATCATCAAATCATAGCAATGTTATCCAAATCCTGAAATCATATAAGTTCTAAGTCTCAAAATGCATCAAAATAAAGTATCCATAATAGTCTAAATATAAAATCCACTGAATGTCAGACTGAGTCGAGGTGAGGCCTCACAGAGCCATTGTTTGACACAAGTATAAGTGTGTAGTCAAGGCAGTAACTACACAACATTATCTCACCTTTTTCTTCTTACCGACAACAAACTATCTTCTCCTTTGTCCTAATTAAGCATGGGGGTGAATGATTTGATCAATATGTAGCTCCCCCTTAGTCCTGCATCTCCTTTAAGCTTTAGGAGATATCACTTGTGCATTGAGTGCACAATGTTTTTCCATGCTCTTATCTTCCTGCTTTTTCCTCCATACTTTCTTAATCTCTTTCCTTTCCTTATTTGCATCCTTTGGAGAAGTGTTGACCTTCTTCTACTCATTGGACCTTACTTACCCAAATTCTACAACATGACCGAAATAATTGCTATAGAATCAAACTATGTTCATGCCATATGCATGATTGGGGAACCTTTTATCAAACTGGTTAGACCATCCTCTTCTGATCATGTTGTTGTAACCGGCTATCAGAACCGGTGGGCCTCTTGATCCTGTAGAGGCATTTCTCCTTTTGTTCCATGCAAGTCTTTGTTGCTCATATGTCATATAATCATTTCCATACTGAGCATGATTGTTCCATCGGCTACCATAGGACTGAGAATTAGTCTTCTTGCATTCATGACTTCTATGGCCAAACCCATTGCATTGATAACATATAACATTTGAATTACCAGGAGAGGGGATATGCATGTATCTATTCTTTGAAATTTTGTGCCCATATGGATGATATCTATGGCAACTTAAATTGTTTCTCCTAGATCCCTTTCTATATTATTATTCTCTATGGCCATATTCATTACATATAAAACAGTAACCAGAGAAGGAAGACTTATTACTTACAAATTTGTTTTGCCAAACATGGGGTGATCTTACCAGTTTGGCATCTCCATTTCTACTTCTTTGGGGATGGATCCTGGGTTGGCCACTTTCTGTAGTTCTTCTATCTGATCCCTTTCTCTTCCACACTTGTCTTGACTTGGGGTTAGCAGCATTCCTTTGTCTTCTACTAGTGAAAGATCTTCTAAACTATCTTCTCTTGTTCTTGTTGTCGGTGAAGCTATCTTCTTTTAGCTTCCCTTTTCCTTTTGAATCTGCATTGTTCCTCCTTGCAGCATTGGTCTTCATCCTCATCATGTCTTCACTAGTTGTAGTCAGGTCAACCTTCTTCCTTGGATCATTTCTAACTATAAGGTCTGACCCTATCCATATCCATTTGAGGAGATAAATTGAATATCTTTGTGGGAGGTCTCCTTTCTTGTAGAGCATTCATCGATACCACATCCTAATACACCTATATCCTTAGAATTCCTTTGATTCTTCAATATTTTATCTAAGGCATCACTACTTCCATCAAACCAGATTCTTACCTTGAGCTCATCCTGACATTTCTCAAGGTCATTTAAGAGATTCTCCATTTCTCCCTCTAGCTGTTGATACTCTTTATCTTTTGCCTCTAGCTCAGATGCTAGATCTTTACATTTGCATTCCTTGGTGTCTTCTTGTTGGTCTTCAACTCCAAGATACATTTCTCAGAATCTTCAAGGCATTTGATTAACCGGTTTTAACATTATTGAATAACTTGTATTCATTTCTCCCTCTACTAAGCTCCTCAAGTGCACTTACAAGTTCTCCTTCTAGAGCTACCTTGGCTTCATCTCCTTATTCATATTCATTGTCACTGCCAAACACATCTTCTCGGTAGGAGTGATTTGCATGATCACTCTTAGATGTGTGTCTCTCATATTTTGTCTCTTGAGCCATTAAGAGGTGAGTTTCCTCTTCATCATTTTTTTTCCTGCTAATAGATCTGTCTACATTATCTGCAGACACGTGTTTCATTTCTTTTCTTGCTTCCACAAACTGGTTCTGCAATACAAGGTTCATTGACATAAAGTTTCTTCAATCTATCCCATAGGCTTTTTGTTGATCTACATCTATCCACCTATGAGGAGACATCACCAGATAGCCCACTGAGTATAGCCTCCATAGCTTCATCATTACATTTATTTCTCTTTTCTGCTTAAGGACCGGTGGGAAGATTGACTTTACTAGGGCAGCCATTTACTACTGACATCCATACATAAAACCCAAGGGAGGATAGGTAAACTTCCATCCTATGACTCCATATATTAAAGTTTAAACCATCAAACACCAGAGTAGGGGTGACACAAAACAAACCATTGTATTCAAATACTAGAATCTACCCAAGCTGGAGAAATCTTATCAACCACGAACCTAGGCTCTGATACCAATTATTGAACACAAGATGCCACTGAGAGGGGGGGTGAATTAGTGGTTTCCAATTTCTTAACATCTTGATACTAAGAGTGATTACTGGTTATCAATCCTACTTGCAAGTTAACCTACCGGTCAGATAAGGAAAGATATCTCAATGCAAGCACACACAAATGCACATCACATGACATCGGTATATACAAGGAAAACTCAAGATGGGAAAAACCTCAGTGAGAAATGTTGCTAGAGTCTACTGCTCCAATCCAGCCTCACAATGAAGCATTGGTTACAACATTTAGGGCACCAACCTAAGGAGCACCAACCCAAGTAGCACCAACCCCTGCACTGAGCTCCAACTTAGTGATTACAATATATAATAGATTAATACAAAAATAGTAACCCTGGATACAGGTGAATCTTGTAACCACTACATACACTCCACCCTACTAGTTTTACTTCTCCTCTGCCTTACCAGTTGACTCCTTCTCTTCCTTCTATCTCTCTTTCTCTCTTGACATCTTCACTTGTTGCTACTGACACACTAGTTCTACTTCTTCATGTTGGATGAATAGTCAGATCATACACGTGTTGTCAGTTACATTGCTCACCTGTATATCCCTTCTCTGCTCTATACCTACAAAATATTTTCTCCCACACACACATACAACTTCTTCACTTTGAACTGCCTTCTTGCTGGCTTGAACACCACTAGTTCCCCTCTGCACTTATTATATCTTGCTACTTTACCAGTTACTTTGGACTTTATCGATTTGACTCATAGTTAAACCATCTTACCGGTTTAACCACTCTCTCATTCAATCACTATTATCTTCAGTGAACTACATCAACCGATTTATCCTTTTGGTTCCACTTACTTCATCAACATTACTCTTCTATGCAGCATCAAAATATTTCCATCTTTGGTTTGCATACTTATAGCCAGACTTTCCCGCCTAAATGTGAGTTTGAACTTTGGCATGCTAGGGTTTCCATAATGCACTGAATCTGCAACAAATCTCTTCTCTGATCATCATGACATATCATATCCAATCAAATCTCATGACCTTGATTAATGATCTACAGCTCATCAATCAACAACGCCATTATCTTTACCTTTCAATGCACATCTTCTATTTTTAGCCGTTTGTAGCATGATTTTTGGCTTTGTGTCTAGTCAATCATGTGCATGATGTGATTTCCTTCACCCACTTCAATCTGCTAGATCAGTTTCTCTACGATCTCTATTGTTCACTTGATCTCAAGCCGCAAACCTCTGCCATCATCCCTTGAGCTTCATAGTTGCCATTAAATGCCGGACCAACTGCCAATAACTTCACCGCCACACTACACCAACATGTGCATGCATGTCACTTCACCTCCATGTGGCACCTTTGTCAGCATCCACCTTGGCTCACTATGTCAATCTAACTTGGTCACCAAGTAATAACACACAATCGATGTATGCTTCATACTACCAATCCATCTTTGCCTACTGACACTCTAACCCTACCAGTATATCTTGCTTATCAATTAAACCTAACTGGTTAACCTTCATGCCTTCTCTATCTTTTTGGTGAATCACATATGTCTGATCATCAACCGTGTCAGTCCTCAATAGCTATCTAGGATGACTCACCAATGTGCATCTTCATCAAATTGAGAGCACTTCACTTTTGTCTCTATGTTCGCTTAGTTGTATGTCAGTATCCTTGTTTACCAGTTGGGACTCTTGATGACTTCATGCTATCTACCTCCAATCATATCCATCGATGATAAAACAATCTCCATCTGAACCTTGGTAACTCCAAGTGTGCAACTGCAGAGATTCATCTTCATCACCAGTTCTCTTCTCAACCGATTTTCCAAGATGGAAAACACAACATCTCAGTTCTTCCTTCTCTTTCCATGTAGCACATCTTGACTTCACATGTTGATATGGTGTACATCTTAGATCTTGACCTCTAGAGGCTTCCTCATCTTCCGCTTTGGTCATCTGGTTTATGCATCCAATCACCTGCCTTTGCTTACTTTGACTATCTTATCCCGGAGAGTCATGATGTATACCATGTATGCTGTGAGATATGCAAGGTATTACCACTTATTGGTGGGAAGAATAGAGAAATGCACTTCATCTGCTAAACACTGGTGGAGGAGGATCTATGTCACCTATTGGTAATGATGTGACTTTCCTAAGGAGAGGTTACATCTTCAACTTGACATATGTCCCAGTACCTTTTCCATAGGTCAACTTTTCTCACTGAAGCAACACACTTTTTGTCAACCTTCTCTTCATCTAGTGGGAGTCCTACTAGTTGATATTATACTAGCATATCAGTTTTACTACTAACCTTTCATTAGTTCATACTATAGAAAACTCTATCGGTCACAAGCTTGTCAGTTCATATCACTCATCAATCACATTTATACATGTATACTCACAAACTAGTTCCTTCTTTCCAATACTGACATGTAAATTGGTTACTCCAACTTTCTTACATGTCAGCTTCACTGTTTACATTATCGGTTGATAATACTGACAACATATCAACTATTGTCTCATACTAGCTGTCCTATTTTACAAATAATATGCTATACCGATTGACATCAATGGCAATGCAATGCCAATAATATATAAGGGGATTTGCCCTCTTATTTGATGGATCAATTACATTCATGAGCAAGCATTAAGCACACACAAGAGATCGAGCATTCAATCATTCAAGAGAAATTGAGAATTTTTAGTCTTCCTTCAAGCTTTGGAGTAGTAATAGAGTCAAGATTTCAAGCATTGAAGAGGAGATCGTCATCCTAATTCATGAAGTCTGAATTTCATACAATCAGAACTTCACAAGGAGGTATGAGCATTTCATTTTCATTCAATCCAACATCCCCTCAAAGAGAAGGATTTCTACTTTCTATCATTTCAATTACATTATTTTAACTACTTGGTTAATTACAAAATTGGGGTTGGACCTAAAGGAAAGCCCCTATCCCCAACACATTTCCCTTTCCTTTTGTGTGTAGGAAGGAGCTACACAATAGTAACTCTCGAGATAAGATTCAGATATAGAGACACCAAAACCCTTTTCGATGATAAAAAATTTCAGAGGACTAAGAGGAGGGCGTCTTGGTCCTTGCTATTTTTGACAATTTTCACAGAGTAGTTCTGAATCATCTCATACTTCTCAAATCCAAGTGTACGACACAATCCCAAATTTACAACTCACCATTTTCCCATATTTGTCTTCATTTCTAGCACTTAGTCTTAATTCAACTACTCAACTTACAAAAAAGGGTCAAACACATTCCATTTCAATCAATCTACTTAGTATTCAATCCTAATCTTATTAGTGATTAAATATAGTGGATTTTGCCCCCTCTTTTGAATGTAAAGTCATCTCCCCATTTAAACGAAAATAGGTGATTTGGTAATTTCTCCTTCTATGTTGCAAATTGCCAAGTCAACTAATTTTTCCCATTTATAGGTATTATCTCAATATGGATTATTTCCTAGAAGATTCAGGAGAATATGATCAATAACTATTCCATTACAGTGGTCAAGAGACAACTTGATGAAGCACCCATCAATGTCTCCTCTACAACATTTCTGAGGCAAAGAAAATAAGTTTCCTCTAATAACAAAATGAGGAAAAATATTTTATATTACCAATCAAATATTAATGAAATATATAGAGAATACATTCAATTGTCCCAACTGAATAGAGGTGCTCCATTCATAAAATATATAGAGGAAGATAAAGGTGCTCCATTCATATTTATTGATGGGTGCTTGAAGATGCATTTTGTAATGCCTACCAAAATACCCTAGAGAAATAAAACAACTAACATACTAATGGAGATAAAAAAAATCTAAATAACATCTAATGCAACACATAACATCATCTATATATTACATCCATTATCATCTAATCATTACGAACATGAATCATAACACATAAAACTAATTAAGCAAGCGGAATAACATAACATCACTATTATCTCCCTAGGGTATCTCAACGTCATTACTTATACTACCAACATAAGCAATAACAATCTACTCATTTCCATTTCAACACCTAAGATATTCATTACCAGTGCAATGCACTTAATTCCTATCTTTCATGATATGCAACTTACTTTCAATGCTACCCAGTCCATATTCCTTGTTCATTTTATATACCAATTCCAAAAGTTCTTAATTCCCTTAACCATTTCCTTTACTATCATGAACACATTTCCCTTACCAAGTTTATCTAAATGCAAAGCTATACATGATTACTTATTCCTTCCTATCCTTTAACATGAACATAAATATAAATGCCATCTACATAAACATAATATCATTTACTAACTATAATTCCTACATTATGACAACTTCATTTACACGAGTTCCTTTCTAACCATTGCAATAAACTATGACAAGAATTCCATTACAAACATCCAATATTCATCACAACCATCTAATGGTATGAATCCATTGCTTTCAAGTATAAATACATGATACATCCCAATGTTCATTTCTATAATCATATGCCATGTCCTAAGGCAACATCCACTATAACAAATACATGATCTATACATAAAGAGAATATCTCTCCTAATACATAATCTCATATATATCATTTACATGATAAAGATATTATAAATTTCATAATATCAATTACATCCATCCGCTACAATGATCATCCAAAAGATACAATAAAGAATAATCCACACCCCACGCACAAAGAACAAATGCAGACAACCCAATGGAAGAAGGCATCAACCACCCAACCATGTGGAACCAAAGGAACCACCCCTAGTGATAGAAGATGGCACAAGGTCCCAAAACACACTCTAGACCTAAGATGATACCTAACAACCAAAGAGACTCAACAAATCAAGCACTACAATAGTACATGAATATACATCAATCACAAGGAAATCACAAATGTAACTCTCAGAGGTGTACCAACCAATCAAGATACAACACAAATCAACAAAGGACACATGTAGGAGTGGAGTGTCATCACATGCTATCTTCAAAAAACATAGAAAGAACTACCCTGAAAGGCGTAATCCTGATAAACATGTGGAGCCATCTCAACCTATGAGAGAATCAAGGGAGATTGACTTGTCATCGCAATGGACTTCCCAAGCTTATCCTGAAACATCCTCCCTAGGATCAAGTCTTGGGGCTCACAACTATTAATTATCTTGATTAGATGAATCCTAATTACCCAACCCATCTAATTAATTATTAATGTTATCACTTGATTACAATAAGGAAAACTTCCAATGTGCCCTAGTGGTCTAGACCCTAAGCATCCTTACAAGGAACCTCTTAGTATCCTATCCCTCATGACCTTGACCATCACATGAAAGAGAACTCCCCCTAACATGTTCCCAAAACAACAATAACAACATCGAGGCTCCAAGAAACATCCAAAATAATCTATAACAACACATAAGGATACATAGCCATCAATGTCAATCAAGAGCCTCAATGCAAGATAGTAAATCGAGAGTCATCTCATGAGAAATTTCATAGCCATCAATGTCAATCAAGAGTCATCTCATGAGAATTTTCATATCCATCAATGTCAATCAAGAGCCATCTCATGGGCAATCAAAATCTGCCATAAACATGAAGTAATCCTCAACATCAAGGCTTATCAACTCGTTGGAGAAAAATAAATAAAATAAACCTCACAACACGGCTTATCAACATGTTGGAGAAGCATAAAACCTCTACAACAAGGCATATCAACTCATTGGAGCATAGAATTGCAACAAATAACCAAATTTGATAAAATACAACCAGAAAACATCAAGATAAGCCTCTGGTACAAAGATAGAACAAAAAATTTCCAACACAAAATCCCAAAACCAAGAAAATACAAAAATACCACAGATAACGCATTTGATTAATAGAATAGCACATTTGCATTATTCTGCAATGCATCGCATTCACTAATTTCTGAAGTGCATATGTAACATAAAACAATGCATATGACAAATGATTCAACACATATGAACAACAACAAAAACACATTTAACCAATGAAATAGCGCATAAGAAATACAAAGTAGCTCATTTGATAAAAACTTTAGCGCATATGATAACCTCAAAAAATTAACACGAAAAATGCCAAAAATACAAATCTAGAACAAAAATCACAGAAATTAATCTAAATCCCAAAATCAAACTTAAAAGGAATGCCCAAACATAAGGGAAAAAATGAATTAAACAACATAGAAAACTATAAACTAACATGAAAAATTTAACAAAATAAGCTCCATGATTTCCTGACAAAACTTCAAACAGAATAATTCACAGAGAGTACAATAAGCCCCAATAAAACACCCAAGGGATCATAGCATAAAAATAACACTAAAAACTATAGTTCCATGAATATAAAATATTCTTAGACAAGGCCTCTGAGACAAAGATTGGAGGAAGCCTTAGAGAACCACTAAACACTGCCAAAACCTCCAATACCATAAGAAATTTCACCAAACAAAAATAAAACCCAAATTCCAAATAAGATACACATAAGAAGCCAATTCAAAGAACCAGAAATCCCATTGCTGACCACTCACGACAATGGCAAAATTCCCAGATATTAATTCCCAATACTATAGTAAAAACTTTATAATATAAATTTAACCATGAAATATTTCATTCTTTAACTATATAAACTATACAAATATTTTTCCCATGCCTAGAAGATAATCTTTTCTGTAGACACGGAGAAGACAAATTTGAAAATAAAAAGCAAAGATAAATCCTCCAATCTGGAATTTGAAGTGATGGAAAGAGAAATTTGAAGAAGTGCAACATTCCAAAGCCAAAATCCAAGCTCCAAGCTTTCAACTAAAATTATCAGCAAGCCAAATAAGTTCTCCCGATGGTAACCCCACAAAATGCACAGGCTGTCATTTAAATAGAAAATCAATTAAAACATAGCCTCAATGTCGGACAATGAAAATAATCCAAAAAACCAATAAATCTTACTTACCCATCCTCATATGATATTTTATTTTTCCAATACATATTTAACCAATAATGATTAACGATAGGTAGGAAATATAATAAAGCTTATTTACCAAGTAACAAGAGAATATTAATAAAATAATATAAAGCATTATTCATTGTATGAATAAATAATAACCATGCCCAATTAAATAACCAAGGGCTATTAATTAGAATAAAGACAATTAAATAAATAAATACAAATAACCAAAATATAAATAAATAAATAAAATCCATTAATAAAATATTAATCAACACTAAAATATAAAAAACAACATTAAACAATGAATAAATAATATTTAAACAACAAATACCAAATAAACAAAATCGATAATTAATAAATAAACAATAAATCCCAAATAAATAAATAATCAAATCAAACTATAATAATTTATCAATTAATTAAATAAATAAATAAACAACTACATACTCACAACCAACAAGAACCACACCTCACTGACAAACATGACGAATCATGCCAAGACAACTGACAACCCAAAGTAGACATCTTAAGCCTAGAGTACATGAAGGGAACTCATGCCATCTCCGACAACTTGCCATTAGGATTTAAAGACACACTCAGACCTATGAAGCCAGGTGGAGTCAATGTCTGGTACCTGCAAATCCTGCATCCACAAATCCACAATACAACACATACAAATATATCATAAACAAGAATGTGATAGAGAATTGCAATGCCACATCATACTCGCCATGAGTGATGTGACATCGTCCCTATCACAAAGACAATCATAGAATGCACAAACACATCATAATGTTAATCATCACATATAATCATGAAATAGGGTTAGGATAATCAAAATGTCATCAAATCCATAAGCAATATGATCCATCAACATATGTCCATCATATAGCATGACCATAAATAGCAAATATCATTAACCACATAGATCATCGAGTAGTATATGTCCATATAGTGTCTAGCATCATCATAAACATCTGAAATATAAAATAGAGTCATAGTCCTAACCCAAAACATCATAAATGAGTCTAGAGAAGTCTATCAAGCATGAAACAAAAGACAAGTCAAGGAGGGACACTACATATTTTCTTGGTATGTTTCTTTAATTGTTGAGTATTCTCAAGTGAGTGGCTTGATGGATGAATTCTACTAGATTATATAAATTTTGGTATGTAACAAGTGAGATATACATTCAAGATAACAAAGCATAGACAATGTTTTAGTTCTTTATAGTTTTGAATGACCATTCTAAGAAATTTGAGAAAATAACAATAAAATTATGTAAGGAAATTTGTACAAATTCATTTGAGTATAGTTTCAAATTGAATTGTTGAAGAAGAATTAGATATTACTATCTACTAAGGATGTGATGGTCTTGTTGTGCTTGGGTTTTTCTTTCCTTAACTAGTTTATACATCTTGCAATTTATTCACTATAAAGCCTATGAAAGGATGTGTTTGGTCCTAAGAAAATTCTAAGTCATAGGAGGAGTTCTCAATTAGATTTTGTAGCATGAGAGATTTCTATTCTTTGGAAAAATATTACAATTGTTTGAAGAAGTTGTATGAAGACATAGGAGAAAAAGGAGAAAAAATTGATGCCACATAGATGATATGTGAATAAAATTTTCTTTTTTGTTAGCACTTTGGAGAGAACCTGTTGAATAGTGCCACTGATTTTTTGTATAGACAATATGTGTGTACTGTCACAAATTGTAACCCTATATAATTACACCACATTTTTGTGCCCCTACCTTAATGTGTCCCATTTTAGCTCTCATCCAAGCCCATTTTAGACCTTTTTACCTTGAAACTAATGCCATCTATCTACGTGGTGATTTGAACTCCTATCTCAAGATAAGTTCCCTCATTCTTATCTTGTTCACCTTGTTTTGGGTAGACAAGGGTACCTGAGGCATCCTTGTCTCCCAAAACTAGGCCCAAATTTAAACATGTATGTGCCCACTTCCTGCTAGCCAGTTCCCAATCATGATGCCTCAATTTGACCTCTGGAGGTTGGATTAATCAATTAAAAATCTCAAGAAACCTATATAAGAGAATTATTCTAATTCATTTTGACATCCACAATCATCCACCTACATTCACTATCCATCCATAATCCACCTCCAAGCATCTTCAAGGATTAAGGCAATATTTCATCCCACCATATTCTTCAAGCATTCTTCAAGATTTAGACATTATGGATCAACAAATTACAATAATATTCATTGAAGCATATCTTCATGTTTGATTTCCTGTAGATCTTTTCATTTCATGTCATGTTATTACATCAATGCTTGTGATCACATTCAAAGAGCATTGCATCATCAATCTCCAACAACTATAATATATTTGAGGTATAATATTCAACATTTTACTTCAATATTTCAATTCAATTCAAGGGTTAATTTCAAACCTAGGGTTTGACCTAGGGAAACCCCTATCGCCAACATAATTTATCTCCTTTTGTGTGTAGGTGACATGTTTAGAAGCCATAACTATGAAATAGGGAAGAGTAGATAAAGACAATTAGATCTAGGTTTTACAAAAGTGAAAAGCAGAGGACAAGGTCACCCCACACACCTATGTTTGACGAAATTTTAGAAATTATTTAGGAGTTCATTTTGCAATCCATTCTAATCCTAGAAAGATGACTATTTTTCTCATCTATCATTCTAAGGACAAGGTCACCCATAGCATCCTTTTGTTATGCAACTTTAAGATTAAATTCTAAACACAAGTTCTCCCCAGCTTCCTTATTCTAGATTTATATTTGTGTCAGCATATCAAATCTAAAAATACATGGTAATGTTGATTTATGTCAATTTTATAGCTTTAACACTAGATGTAGCATTCAATTTACATATTTCCATAGCTTTTTTTGAACACAAACAAAGGGATCAGAAGAATTTAATCAACATTCATCTCTTGGGATTGAATCTATTGATTTCATTTCCATTTTATGTAATTGAGTAATGAAACTATGATTATTCTTTTATTATAACCTTAATATATTACATTATGATGTTTTCAAAGATTTTTCCTATATTCATGTTGTTTCTCAAAGCTTTCATACATTATTCATGTTGCTATATAATGATTTTTTTACAGAAGTTAATGGAATACTTGGATATCATAAAATATTTGGTAGATGTTTCGAATGGAACCCTCGCTAATCTTAGAGATGATCTTGAAATGAATCATACTTGTACCTCTCCTAGAGTATCTCTTACTCATCAGAAAAGGATAAATAATACTATCAGTGATCTCTCTAATGGAGATGCAATATTGAAGAGTAACATTGAACCATCCTCTTCTCACAAAGATACTTTGGCGCAAGGGGTATAAGGGATACATGTTAATCTTAGTACATATATCCCTCTAGATCCTTCTTAGTCTTGTTGACGGGTGTTTTTACACACTCACCAATAGTTAGATAGGATATGAGAACATGTACCACCAGTCCTAAAAAGGAGTGAATCTTAAAGACTGACAACTCCAAGGTCTCTGTAGTCAGGTCAAAATAGTGTTAGATAACTTGATGGTTGATGTAACTGTACCTATCAAGGGGCTTTCTAGTTGGAACAAAACAAACAAAATCCTTTTTTTTTGCATTTTCTTATTTCCCCTTAATAAAGAAATGTCAAAATATAAGTCAGGGTAATAATAGAATAATAAAATCAATACTAACAACTGAGTGAATCGCAAAGTTGGTGTATCACGGAGTGGTATTATCAATAACACTTAAAGAAATAGTTACATAACATTCCAATAAATATGTAAAGTCAATCAACTCACATACAAACAGAATTAGATATCAAGAAATCATAAAATTGCTCTACTATTTTATCCTCATATACCATTTGCATGCATAATATGATTCACAAAATAATAAAACTAAAAGGACACACTACTGATTGAAATGAGAGAATATACCAGACTACGAAGAACATCAACTATGAAAACACGTATTGTAGATTAGGCAATCCACAAGTTGCTTTGTATTAATCTTAAAAAATAAATAACAAAATAGATCTTGGAAAAGAAGTTGCAGAAAAAGCATAAATTCTCTAGCTAAATGGCCTTGAATCATTAATTTGCAAACCCTCTAAATGACCCAAACTTTACAATTTATAGTGTTTCATCCCTACACCCTAGGAATTAATTGTGCCAACACTTAGGTTACAAAATGGTGGGAGTTGCAGTTGACATGCAAGTTTCTACCTATGAACTCCACTTAATTGTTACTAAACTAGTGCTTGTCATTCATGTTCTTGACAGTGCATCAGCTCTAGGACTTTCAAATCATGCAATGGTGGTGCAGAAGCAAGGGAAGTGTAACATGAAGTGTCAGTTGATGTTGTAGTGATTTATGGTGGTGACATTGCTTTGGCATGTATTATGTGACTAACTACCTATTTGTCCTCTATTCTTCTTGTAGTTCTAGTAGTTGTTGATGAAGCAGTCTACGAAAGTGGATGGAGAATCGGCCACATACATTAGGAAAAACTTTGAGACTCTTAGTATTTCTTTGGTCCTTTCTAGCCTACTTGCCATTTCATCCATTATTTCTTTTGCTCCCTGACACTGGAATACCACATACATGTATCTATTTATTATTTCTACGTTGAATTTAGCAGTGGCTGTGAAGTGGTCAGTAGTATAAGAATCCCATCTACTCAGTATAGTTTCTTGATGTAACACTCCATCTTGCTTAAGGTTGTACCCATATTTTCCTATAAATTGGATAATGAACTGCTTATACAGTTCAAGCACATTGAAGAGTGAGGGATTCTTTTTTAAAACCTCAATGCAACACTACTCCATCATTTCTATCCTTAATATAAGAATATCTATGTATGTCTATATGATGGCAATACTATCTCCTCCCAATAGGTCTTGCTCTATAATCACCTCTTCTCCTAGCCCTTGGGTTTTCTTAAGTATATTACATTGCTTCGAGAACTTAAGGAGTTATTTTTCCCACTGTGCAGAATAGTAAATAAGAATGTTTTCATTGAAATGAGCTTCTTCAAGTACTTCCATGGTGTCTTGTAAAAACACCTTAATTTACTTAACTGATCTTGTGCCCATGTGTTGATAGTTGTAGCCACTTTCCTCATTTCATATAATTCCTTTATATCACCTTGTGGTAGAGATTAGGTAGATGACAAGGTGTCATCTATTTTGGAGTCAAGTGGCTTTTCTATCTCCATGATCAGTTTCTTAGATTGCCTATTAGTTGTGTTTTTACTTCTTCCTTCGTCTTATGCTCTTTCTCTATTCTTGTCTGAATGGTAGAAGTTACAGAAACTAAAGTAGCTATCTTCCCCCACTTGGTCTTCTTACCTAGATTAACTTCTAACACTTTGTACTTCAGGGTAGCTTGTGGCTATCTTTTAGTCTCGGGTACGGGAGCTTCTATACTTGTGATTACATCCCCTGATTCAGTTCTAGAGATACGATGAATTGTTTTAGATTTCTTGGCTCTCCTTGTCGGTAATCTCTTGCTACAAATATATGCTTGGAAGGAAGACTTTCTCCTTCTTCTTGAAAGTAAAATTTAACCATTGGGGCATGTTGTCATTTTGTTCCCCTCCCTATATTGTCACTTCTACAATAACCCTATGTGTCTCTACATGTTGCTCTTGTTCCTGAAGTGGCTCATGAGTTTGTTGTAATGCAGGACCTTCTTGTTGCTGGGGGAGTTGAGATACCTATTGAGCTAGGTTATCTTAGAGCACTTCTTCATGAGTCAGCTATTGTTGCTTGGATAACTCCTCTAGTTTTTTAGTAACCTTTTCCTTAAATACTCTCTCAGATTCATCAGTTTGCTTCTGTTCACCTCCCTCCAACTATTTAAGCATGATTTCTTGGACTTGAGGAGTGAGGAACTTTATTTCCTCTTGTTCTTCCAATTCTTATTCCATCTCCATCAGTTGTACCTACACCTCCATTGGTTCTACTTGAACTTCCTATTCTTCTTGGGCCTTAGGTGTGTCATGAACCTTCTCAACAATAGGTTGTCGTTGCATTGTTTCACCTTTCTTTTTCTGAGCAACCACTACAATAGGTTCATCATCTTGGTTAGGATCAGGTTCAATATTATGTATGGTTACCTGCTCTTAATTTGGAACCAGAGAAGGTGTGGGATTTGGTGTTGCAAGAGGAGCTTGTGTTTCAGTGGTTTTAGCTTGTGAAGTACCCTCTCCTAGCATGATACCAATAGTAGGAACAATGAGGTGGATAGAAGCTTGAGGAATTGCCTGCAGTCCTATGGTTATCCCATGTTCAACAACTATCTTAAGTAATTGTGATTCTTTCATTTTTGCATCCAGTTTCCTTTTGAGCTCTTGACTATCAATCATCTACATAGCAGCTTTAGGATCAATAGGAGTATTCTTTCTTGAATATGAGCATTTTTTCTTGTGTACACCTCGATGGCTTTAGATTGGGGATTTCCCATTGCCTTACCTTTCTTCTTCTCTTTATAAGCACTTGGGTGAATCCTTAAATTCAACCATTGAATTGTCCTTTCTATTACCTTCTCTGTTATAGTATCAACATCAACAATTTCTTGCTCAGACCATTGGATCAGAGAGAGTGGTCTTTTGTCAACTCTTATTTCCTTGAACAATGGATCAAGTATCTCTGCATCATCTCTAAGATCCTTGGGGAGGTTGGTTTTTATATTACAGTTCCTGATTTGAGGAACTGTCAATCTATGATATCTCCTCTCCCTAACCTCAAAATTGTCCTGCATATCCACCAAAAAATCCTCCAAAGCTGGTTGGTGACCTAGATACAAAACAAACATCATTTTCTTTAATTTACCAAATGGGTCATATTTTTCCCTTGCATAATCAAACTCCTTTAAGATGAGGTCTTGCAGCTCTTGTTCAGTTTCCTTAGCTTCTTGTTGATTCTGACATGTATAATATTCCAGTGAGATAGGGAATGCGACCCCAGTTTTATGTTTAAGGTTCATAAGTGGTTGCAATCCCATAATATGCCTTGTGTACTCAAGAATGGTTATTATGTTGCTACAAAATCTGGTAAGGAGGACTGGGTTCCCAATGAATCCACTTACTCTAATTTAAGTAGAGTGTTGGTTTTGAAGGAACTAACAACCCCACTCTTTGATCATTTTTATAGCCTCTAGTGAAAATTTGTACACTACATCACCTGTCAATTTATTTATGATTGCATATATGAATATGCCATTGATTCTTTTAAAATTAAATTTAGCCTATGTGATGGGTAGTTGGGTGCAATACTCCCACACCTTCTTCTATCCTGGTTCTTCCCCCAATTTACCTTCTATTTTCAAGCCTAGATACCTTCTAGCTTGTGCTACTATCCATATAATATAAGAATTCGTAAATAACTTTCTTTGAAATACTGTGGTCAACTGGTTATCGATGTTGTTAGAAGCAATCTATGCCCAGTCAAAGTAATTCTTCCATATCAAAATTGTATGCATATAGTGAAACATCCATAAATGGTAATGCTTGCAGTCTAGCTTACCAAATGCATGACTCAACATAATTATTATATCTTTTGATGCTTCCTTGAAGTCTTCCCTTAGGATGTTTGTTTCTTTGAGTCCTCCCTTTCTGGGTTCTTCTAGACAAGCCTCATTGATGTGGTGCTTATAATTTGAGGCATTCTTCTTAAATATGGAGGTTGCCTCCTGTTCTATGGTTTTGTGTACCTTATCCCTCTCAGGAATGTTGAATGTCATACCAATCATTTCAAGAGAGAGATCTATTATTACATTACCAACAACATCTACACACTTTCTGGTCTCCTAATTATAATATTGGTCTATTGTGAGGATCATATCAAGAGATTGTATAGCCTGCAGGAAGATTGTCGCTTCAACTGGTCCTAATCTCTTGATCCATCTATATGGTGCATCCAAGTTAGTTTGAGCTACTTTCTTTCTAGTGTCCTCTATCTCAATATGACCTATGCCAGTATCGGTCACCTACTTTATCTCATTATCTAGCTTGGATACCAAGGTTTGACCTTGGTACGGGTACTTCATCATGGGTTGGTTTTTCTCTAGCTTCATCTCTTCTCTGTTCTTCTTTTGATTAGATGTAGATGGTTCCATAAGCCTACTTCAACCTACAACAAAATATATGTAATCGGATACATGTTATTTAAAATAGTATGAGAGACTTCAGAACTTTGGGTTTCTGGTGTTTTGATGTCTAAAAGGAACCCATTACAAGTGATTTTGGGATTTTGGGGTTTCAAGATCCTGAGGTTTAAAATGTGGGAACACAGAACTGCTTCAAGGTTTCGAGGTTCTGAAAACTCGAAATGGTATAAGGCATCAAAATAGGTTCATTTTGGAACTCTAGGGTTCTGGGGTTTTGAGGAGCTCATAACACCTCTCAAGATAGTTTCTATGATTCCAAGGTTTCAGGATCCTGAAGAGGTTTATCTTTCATGAAATGATGGCTTTCAGGACTCTGGGATTCCAAAATCTCGAAGGATCTTAAAGTTAGCAAAGGGGGAACTTTGGAGCTTTAGGAACTCGAGGTTTTGAAGTGGGGTAAAATGAAAATATGAGATTTCAGGGATCCAAAATCCAAAATAACAGAGAGAAGGCCAAAAAAATCCTAAGGCCTGATAAAAATTAACTTGTATTTGAAAGCATAAAATCTAATTTAAACCCTAAACTATGAGATAAAAACAAGACAAAGAAATGAAAGACCAACCTTGAAAAGGAAGGATAATAGAAAACATGCACTGCAAGAAGCAAGATCACCAAAGGAGAGCAAAAAAATTTGAAATAACTGAGTGCACAAATGATCCGAAATGACTCATTTAACACTATTTATACCCCCCCTTAGGTGACCATACAACCCCTTTAACGCAAATGACCTTGGCATTTCAGGATTCCAAAACTCCAAAGTCCGATAAACAAAACACAGAGAAGCTCAGGATTCTAGGGTTCTAGGATCCCAAGGCTTTGAAAAACAAGCAGAACACCACCTCAGAACTCTGGGCTTCTAGAGTTTTGAGGCAAGGCACAAAACAAAGAGAACTCAAGATCCCAGGATTCCAAAATCTTGGGGCTCAAAAATAAAAATAAACAAATAGACTTCAGGATTCCAAATTTCCAAAATTCCAAAGTTTGACAAACAAACAAAACATGAAGAACCCAAGAACTTGGATTCCTGAGATCGTGGGGCTTCAAAACAAGGAACAAAGCAAGACCAATAAGACTTTGAGATTCTAGGGTTTCAAAATTCTGAGGTCTTGAGAAATAGAAGAAAAGAGAAAAGAGGCTTCCAGACTTTGGGAACCTGGAGTTTTGAAAAAAGGCTTCGGGGTTTCGGGATTCCAAAATCCCGAAGCGGGACAAAGAAAAGAAAGAAATAGAGAGGGACCCCAAGTTTTTGGAAACCCAAAACACCAAAGGAACAAAACAAAACAAAAATAAAAAGGAAAGAAGGAAAATAAAAGGGGGGACCCACATTTTCAAGACAAAGAAAAATGACGGGGCTAGATATGCAAGGCATAACAAGTCTCCTATGACTTATCTTAATCGCCAACATATTTTGAGTCAATATTATGCTATGTATTTTATTCATGACCTATCTCCTAACATAAGATTGAGAAAATTTGAAGCTTTAGATGATGAGAATTTAATTCTTCCCAACCTAACAAAGTGGACATGAATAGTGATAGAATTGATAATCTCCATGCAAAGGTTCTTTCTCCCTCATCTATTCATCCCTTTAGCCCCTCAACATATCCTTACACAAAAAATAATAAAGAAGTAAAAAATGAAACCCCCCCTTCTTTATCAATTATTTTACCATAACCTTGTCCTTTTATCTGTTAAGGGACAAAATCTATCCATGTTGAAAATCAAGAAAAGTTGGCAAAAATATTTTTTGGAGACTCAAATATGATAAAAATGTTACCTTTCCTTTTGTAAGATATATCAATAGTTGTAAGAACAAAGATGGTAGTGTGTATTTCCTATTTCATCATAGCCATTCTCATTATATTGGATATTGTAAACCTTTTAAATAATTTGTCTAATATTTATGTGATAAATCTTGTACCCATGTCAAACCTTATCTCATGCTTTTTCTCGATCCAAATTTAACAGTAGTGCATTATCACTCTCTTCACCTATTATGTTTCTCCTCACTTTGTGACACTAGTAGCTTGCCTTTAGAGGGATCTTTGTCATTCATTTTTATATAAAATAATGTGTAATCATAATTGGTTAGAAACATAATAGTATTTATTATTCTTGTCTCCATGCTTGAGAGGTAAGAATATTATTTCAATCTTCTCTTTTCTCAAGGATTTCCTTTTCCTTTATTGAGTTATTTATTTCATAGCTTGACATCCTTTTTTGTATATAATTTTCCTCAATGCAATAACATTCATGTCTCTTGGTTAGGACCTATTCCTTGTTTGAAATGATATCTTTTGTGAATAATCTCTCCTTAGTGAAAGTGTGTAATCCTTCACTAAGAATCTACTTTTTCTAGAAATTAGGAAGGTGTGTATTCTTAGTTTCCTTTGATTTTCAAAGATGTCATTTTTATTGAAGATCTCCTCTATTTTTTAGAGGTAGAAATATTTGCACAAATATCTCTCCCTACTTTCACTGTGCATCCCTCAAAAGGATCTACTTACACTTGCTGCATGATATTTTTTTTATAGCTATCTCTTCCTCACTTTAAAAGAGACACCTCTTTAGTTTGGATTATTGTACATTTTTTATTTAATTATATCTCCTTGTCATTGAAGGTGTTTATCTTTTTCCTTTATATCTTCTTTAAGACATCAATATAGGGCTTTGTTTTTTATTAAGCAAAAATAGGTTTTAAGGCGACCCGAAACCCCTTACATTAGAATCCAAAGATAGAGCATTAAAGCAATTAGACTGAGACTAATAACAAAGAAACAAAATAGGTTGCTATAAAAAAGGATAGCAGAAACACAACGGCCAAAGAAAAGATCAGCAAAAATCCAACGAGGTACTGGCGAGCACATCGGCAAAAAGAAACCAAGACCGGTTACATGAAAACATTGATGCCATCAGTAGCCTATTTCTCCAGCATCATCATGGTCTTTCCAGCTTCCTTGAGGTCGATAAGATCCTAAGACAAAGGTAGCTCCACAGACTTGGTGCTAGAAACCCTTGTAGCTAGAAAACCCAACCTCCATCTCCAAATCCACAAAGTTTCTGTCATTATGCATCTTCTCCAATCTATCCACCATCGCCGACATGTTGGTAGCAGACACTCTCAGCATAGTTGCACTATTCTCCATTATCTTCTTGAGTGCAACCTCAATTTTCTGCATATTCAAGTTGATCTCCCCAACCTTTTCATCATATATTTTCTTAAAAATCTCAGTAGCCTCCCAATTTTTAGGTCAATACAAGGCTTTGTTGAAATCTTAAGGGAGTGGAATATATGCAGTGTCCTTGTTGATTCTTTTCAATTCCATATTGCAAGATTTTCTTATGAACAACATGTTTGGTTTGGTTATCCTTGTCATGGTGTCCCATTAACACCTTCTTTATAGTTGTTTGCCTTGTGATAAGAGAGATTTGCATGGAAAATCCTTTTCCTTAAATTTATTTTTACATTTTTTTTTACATACAATGCTTTGTTTGGTTATCCTATTTGTGGTGTCCTAATAGCACCTTATTTATTGTTTCTTGCCCTATGATAAGAAAGCTTATCTTGGTAAAACATTTCCTTTTCAATTTGCATCGATCAATTTCAGTGCAATAATAAAACTTTGCTTGGAACCCTTTGTAGGATGAGTGGAACTAGCATAACACAACTTGATAGACTATTCCAACTCTTCCTTTCCACATGAAACACACAACATAACACAACTTGTTTTCTTATGCCTTGTTCCCTCTCTCTCTCTCTCTCTCTGTGTGTGTGTGTGTGTCTCTCTCTCTTTCTCTCTCTCTCTCTCTCCCATGGATCAACTAGCATAGTACAACTTCCTAGCCTGTGGAATCCACATTTTCTTTCTCCTTCCCCATCAACCCATAGCATAAAATACTTTGATAGTCATAAGAGCATGGTTCACCACTTGATGCATGTTCTTTTTCTTTCTGTATGACCACTTGTGCTCTTGGAATAGTATTTTGAGAATGATGTTAACAATTTGGGCATTTTGATTATCGAGGTCTCTTCAACTAGTTGACTTAGAGCCTTTTCTTTTAGTACTCACCCCTCTTATGTGTCACTTGTTTTTGTTTATCTTTTGTTTATTTTTGTCTTGTTTTGTGTGTCCTTTTATTTGATTATGTGAGTTAAGATCCTAAGCTTGGGGGCTTGTTCCCTTAAATTAAGTGTTGTCTTATCTCTTTCTAATATTTCTCCTAGGTGCTCTCTCTCTCTCTCTCTCTCTCTCTCTCTTCTATTTTACTATGAGTATGCAGATAGGCCCATACTTTGGTAAAGTGGGGGATAAATGTATCACTTTAAATTGTAATACTATATAACTTACACCACTTTTTGTTTCTAGCCTTTTTACCTAGAACTAATGTCATCTATTCATGCAGTGACTTGAACCCCTATCTTGAGGTAAGTACACCCCATCCTTGACTTGTTCACCCTATTTTGTGTGAACAAGGGAATTTGGGGTTCCCTTGTCAGAATAGACAAGGGCATCAAGAGTGTTTGTTCCCCAAAATCAAACCCAAATTTGAACATGTCAGTGTCTACTCCTTCGTTTGATTCTTGATCATAATTCCTCAATTTGATCATTGGAGGTTGGCCTAATTAGTGAAATACCATGATAACCCTATATTAGAGAATTCTTAAAATTCATTTTGACGTCCATAATCATCCACCTACATTCACTATCCATCCATCATCCACCTTCAAGCATCTTCAAGTATCAAGGTAATATTTCATCCCACTATATTATTCAAGAATTCTTCAAGATCTAGACATCATGGAAAAAAAATTACAACAATTTGTCATGCAATCATTAATGAACTTAAAAGGCACTGAGAGGGGGGGGGTGAATTAGTTCTAGTAAAAGTAATACAAATTTGATTATTAATTTCACCAACTTAAAACTCAATAGGCATGTAAGAAATAACACCAAATATGCAATCACCACATAAAGCATAAACCACATGACACAAGAGTTTATATGTGGAAAACCCAAATTGGAAAAACCATGGTGGGAGTTAGAACCCACAAGATCCACTATCTTCAATATAGAGATCTAACCGGGAAAGGTCTACAACACTCGGTTAGGGGCATACCCTATTAGAAGTGTCTAAGCCCGGTTAAGAGCTTTACAAAAAGTCCTGTGAGGATCAACCCTATTAGGAGCTACCCAAGTGATGTAGAGCATCATGGGAAACCAACCAACCATAAAGGATCATGCTGATCGAATCACCTGAACAACATTTTAGAGGCATTTCTCATGTAACAACACACCTTATCATTGAATCAATAACAAATATGATAGGTTCCTCAATCTTATCAAATATAATTACAACCTTTACCTTCCATAAACTTAAACATTCAATTAATAACCTTCAATTAATCACAAAACTTTTACCATATACTTACAAAATCATACCAATCAATCATGAGTCCATCCCATTCATGCTTCCAATCACCCTCCAAATCTATCCCAGTTGTGACAGTTTTGATACCCTGCATTCTATTATTTGTTAGGGTTCCCACAGATACTGAGAGGGGGGGGTGAATCAGTATCTGACCGGTAATGAAATTTTCTTAAAACTGAATATGCAGAATATAAAGTAACAGTATACCGGTATGCAAGAATTACTGCAAATAACAAAATCAAAAGCACCACATGAAAAGAACACCATAACACAAGATTTTTAACGAGGAAACCCAGTGTGGGAAAAACCTCGGTGGGATTTGTGACCCACAATATTCACTTACTGGCCAATAAGAGAATATTACTTACAATAGGGGCTTGCACATGTAGGAAGGCCAACTGCCTAGAGCTCATTGCTCAATAAGAAGTCACACTAACTTACAATGAGGATTTACACAAATCCAATATTCTGTACTACTTTACAATAGCATCTTCAATGCCAGATTCAGTACCGGTTCTTCCTCTATTCTTTACATATACCCTTGACCTACAATTCACACATTAGGTCTGCCTTATAATTTATTTATTGCTTTCTATCCATATCCTACAAATGCCTACAATGATCTCTTTTATATACAAGAGTCATTTTACAATTTGCCAAGTCGGCTTACAATGATAAACAAAATATTACATATCAAAAATCTTGTCGGCCTCTGTGTCGGTATACATATTTCCTTCTGTGTCGGTGTACATCTTCTGTGCCGGTGCCAGTGTAGATTGATTTTGTTGATGTTGGAGCACTATTTTGTTTGAGTAATGCTTTGTCGGTAGAATGTCTTCCGAGTGCCATAGGATTGCAAGGTTTCCTGAGTAATGCTTTGCCAGTGCCATAGGATTGCAAGGTTGCCATCAATGACAAAACCTTCAATCACACACAATGTCTCATTGGAGTGTTCATATGCCAACATTATTCACATCTTTCCAACAAGATAACATTTTGGAAATCTCTTCATCAAAGACATGGATAACTAGTCTAACTAAAACATAACCAAAATTTAGGAAAATCCAACGGTGAAATAAATATTTATGACCTCTGCACCAAGACAATTTTGACTGTTATAGAAAACAAGAATTGTGCATGTACAGTCCGCATAGGGCATCAAATATCTCCCAAAATACAAACCCATTTGATGTGAAATAAAATCCATCTGAAAGTCCCTTGAATATACTCTCAAGATAACTAAGATTTAGATTTTTCCCATGGTCAAAATTTGAAATATGATCAAACCCTTGCACACATCTCTATAAATGAGGGTTTGCAATCTGTTCTTACAAAAACTAACATAATTCATTCATTCCTTTATAAAAAAACACCAAACCAAAGCAATGTTGGTATTTTGGTATGGTTTTGTCATTGATGTCAACACCTACTAACACTTATCAACTTTGGCACTTTGGAGAATCAACAACATTCACCAGCAATCAAATGACTCATGCACAGTCACCGATATCTGGTACACCGGCAAGATATAATGATCACATACACTTGGAATGGCATGGAAAACACTTGGTTATGTTGAAGACATCGTTTGGACACCTTGTCTTAGAGATTTGATTATTGTTATATTCATATTTGCATATTTGTTGTTACTGGCAAATAGGTCCAGGTTATACACCAACAGGTTTATCTTTTTCCAGATCAGCATGGCATGCTATGGAGATGATTTATTATTGTTGTAAATGCATTAAGCCGACATGTTGAATCAGTTATTGCATCGAGCATTAATTTAATTGTAAATTGATTTTATTGTAATATCTTTTAGAGCCAACCTACTAAAATTGGTCCTAGGTTATGATATAAATGTAAGATCTTATTTGTAAGATCGGATGTGGAATGCGAAGAAGGCTTGTGTAAAGGTATATGCAAGAATAAGTAGAGCTATAAACGCAGACATCATTTGAAGGTGAAGCAAGGTTTTTGTGAAAGCATATCAAAACTACACCAGTACTGAATCCAGCATATGAAGATGCTATTTTGAGTAGTACATTCTTATTGGATTTAACCATCCAATTGTAGTCAGTGTGACTCTTATTTTGTGTTTGAGCAGTGAGCTCTAGGCACTTGGCCTTTCTGTATGTGCAGACCCCATTTGTATACACTTACTATCTGCAGTAGTATCATCTGATTGTGGGTAAGGTTTTCCACCATGGTTTCTCCCCTTACAGGGTTTCCATGTACAAATATTGGTGTTAAGTGTTGTGGATGACTTTGTCTTTTTGTTTCATACATTAATATTTACCAGTATTGCAATTAACTGATAAAACTGTCTACCGGTATAAAAGACTGGTTTACCGGTATTAAGCAATAAGTTGGTTAAGTTGTTTTGGTTTGAATTTATTTGACAACTGATTCACCCCCCCCTCTCAGTTGCCTCCAGGACCTAACAATTGGTATCAGAGCCTAGTCCTCTTTTGCAGAAGTTTAACAGCCTGAGGAGATCCAATGACTACTAACTATTTCAGGAAGGACAATCCTAAACTTGATGCAACCAACTATGGCATATGGAAGATCAGAATGGAGACACATTTAAATTGCATTGGAAAGGACATCTGGGAAGTTACAAAGAATGGCTATACTGCTCCTACTCCTGGTCAGCCTAATCCACCTACCTTGGGAAAAGATAAAGAAAATGATTGCAAAGCAAGAGAATCACTTTTGAGCGTATTAACCAATCAGAAAATCATGGGATTATCAGATAGGTCTACTGCTAAAGCTATTTGGGATCATTTGGAAACACTAAATGAAGGAGATTCCACAGCCAAAATTGCAAAGCTTGAAAGCTTCCAGGTCAGGTATGAAAATCTGAAAATGGAAGAAGATGAAAGGATTTCTTCTTTTATGGAAAGAGTTAATGAAATTGTTTTGGGTATTAAATGTTGTGGAGGAACCTTAAGTGAAGATGAAAAATTTTCAAAAGTTTTAAGAGGATTGCCAGTGGCATATAAAATGAAAGTCTCTTCTATAAATGAGTTAAGAACAATGCCTAATACATCAGTAACTAGAGATACATTGATTGGAAACCTTTCAGCCTTTGAAAATGAGGAATTTGGTCCTGTTGCTACTATAAAGACAGATTTAGCCATTAAAGCATCAACATCATCTGCATCATCATTTGACAAATCTAATTGGAAAGCCTTTTATGAAAGAGAAATTGAAGAAAGCAGGAAATAAAATGAAGAACTTGAAGCACTATTTGCAAGGAAAATGTCTAAAGGTCTAGTTGGAAGTAAGTATGAAGATAAAGAACCCTTTAAATGTTTTAACTGTAATAAGATTGGTCACATGGCTTCAAGATGCCCTGATAGACATGCTAAACTAAGAGAAGAAGATAGAAGAATATACAAGCCTAACCCTGAATATCAGAGATACAAATTTAAGAAGAATAAAGACAAATCTTGTTATCTTGTTGATGAAGGAGTGACTGATGATTCTAATGAGGATCCGACAGACAATGGATGGGTTTTTGTTGCTATAATAGAAGACCAACCGACACCTACCATTCAACTGGTAGAGCAGGCCTTAGTAGCTAAAGTTGAAGTAAAGGATGAATGGATCATTGATTCAAGATGTTCACATCATATGATAGGAGATAAAGGTAAATTCTTGAACTTTCAAGAATATAATGGAGGTCTAGTGAGATTTGGAGATGATAAAGCTTGTCTGATCAAAGGTAAAGGTACAATATCTTTTGATGGAAAGCATAATACTGACAATGTTTATTATGTTGAAGGTTTAAAGCATAATCTTTTGAGTGTTGGTCAATTAGTTGAGAAAAGATTTCAGTTACAATTCAAAAATGGAAAATGCAAAATCATAAATAGAACTGGTTTAGAAATTGCAACTGGTAATCAAAGTAGAGGTAATATCTTTCATTTGAATAAGAGTGAAAAGACATGCTTGATTGCACATATTGATGAAAGTTGGCTATGGCATAAGAGATTGTGTCATGTAAACTTTGATTGCATGGTAAAAATCGGTACTACTAAGGTAGTTAGAGATTTACCTAAAATTATCAAACCTCACAATACAGTATGTAAGGAATGTAAATTTGGAAAACAAGTTAGAGCCACCTTCAAAAGTATTCCAGAAAAATCCAATAATGCTCTTGACTTAATTCACACTGATTTATGTGGTCCATCTAGAACTAAAAGTTTACAAGGTGATAGATATTTCATGCTAATCATCGATGACTATTCTAGAATGTGTTGGGTTACTTTTCTGAGAGAAAAATTAGAAGCATTTGGGATGTTCAAACTGTTCAAAGCAATGGTAGAAAATGAAACCGGTAATAAAATCAAATGTCTAAGATCAGATCAAGGAGGAGAATTTACATCTAGGGAATTTAATGCATTCTGTAAAGTGAATGGAATCAGAAGATAGCTATCAGCACCTCAGACACCATAGCAAAAAGGAGTTGTTGAAAGGAAAAATAGAACTATCTTGGATGCTGCAAGAAGTGTGTTATCAGAAGAAAATCTACCACATGTATATCGGAGAGAGGCAGTAAGTACAATAGTCCATACATTCAACAAAGTTCACATCAAAGGTGAAACCGGTAAGACTCCTCATGAACTATGGCTTGGTATTACTCCTACTCTTAAATATTTCAGAATATTTGGAAGTAAATGCTATATTAGAAGAGATGAGTATATTGGGAAATTTGATCCTAGATGTGATGAAGGAATATTTCTTGGTTATTCATCTAAAAGTAAGGCATATAGATGTTTTAACAAAAGATTGCAAAAAATTGTTTAGAGTACAAATGTGAAGATTGATGAACAATTCAGACAAACTTCAAGGTATATAGACTCTGAACCGGAAATAGAAATTCTAACAAATGAATATACACTAAATCCACTGGTATAGAATGAAGATCCAGTTACACCGGTATCATCTGAAAATTCCACAATAACTGAGGAACTGCAACAAACAAAGACACCCCGGTATGTAAGACTGAATTATTCTGAAGATCAGATAATCAGAAATAAGTATAAAGGAGTTATGACAAGAGGAAGATTGGCAAATGAAGAGGTATGGTTGAGAAGAGAACCGGTCAGATGAAGATGAATCTCTATAATTGCACACTTGGAGTTACCAAGGTTCAGATGGAGATTGGTTTTGTCACCGATGGAGATGATTGGAGCTTGATAGCATGAATGATTAAAGAGTCCCAACCAGTAAACAAGGATACCAACATACAACTAGGTGAACAAAGAGACAAAAGTGAAGTGCTCTCAATTTGATTAAGATGCACATTGGTGAGTCATCCTAGATAGTTGCTGAGGACTGACATGGTTGATGATCGGGCACATGTGATTAACTGGAAAGACAAAGATGTCATCAAGGTTAATCGATTAGGTGTAACCGGTAAGGCAAGATATATTGGCAAGGTTAGAGTGTCGATAGGAAAAGATGAACCAATAGTGTGAAGCATACACTAATTGTGTGCTATTGCTTGGTGACCAAGTTGGATTGACATAATGAGCCAAGGTGGATGGTGACAAAGATGCCACGTGGAGTTGAAGTGGCATGCATGCACATGTTGATGTAGTGTGTCAGTGAAGTTGTTGGCAGTTGGTATAACATTTAATGGTGATTGTGAAGCTTGAGGGATGATGGAAGAGGTTTGTGGATCGAGATCAAGTGAATAGAAGAGATTCAGGACACATCAATCTAGAAGATCGAAGTGGGTGAAGGAAATCACATCATGCATGTGATTGACCTGACACAAAGCCAAAAATCATGCTACAAACGGCTAAAAATAGAAGACCTGCATTGAAAGGTAAAGATAATAGCAATGCTAATTCATGAGCTATAGATCATCAATCAAGGTGATGAGATCTGATTAGATATTATATGTCATGATAATTAGAGAAAAGATTTGATGCAGATTCAGTGCATGGTGGAAACCCTAGCATGCCAAAGTTCAAACTCACATTTCGGCGGGAAAGTCTGGCTATAATTATGCGGACCAAAGATGGAAACATATTCATGCTGCATGGAAGAGTAATGCCAGTGAAGTAAGTGGAACCAAAAGGATAAATCAGTCAATGAAGTTCACTAAAGATAACAGTGATTGAATGAGAGAGTGGTTAAACCTGTAAGAGGGTTTAACTATGAGTCAAACTAGTAAAGTCCAAAGTAACTAGTAAAGCAACAAGATAGAATAAGTGCAAAGGGGAACTAGTGGTGTTCAAGCCATCAAGAAGGCATTTCAGAGTGAAGCAGTTGTATGTGTGTGTGGGAGAAAATATTTTGTAGGTAGAGAGAAGAGAAGGGATATACTAGTGAGCAAAGTAATCGGCTGCAGGTGTATGATCTGACTGTTCATCCAATAGGTAGAATTAGAAACGTTGTGTCAGGAACAACAGGTGAAGGTGAGAAGAGAGAAAGAGAGAGATAGAAGGAAGAGTAGGAGTCAACCGATAAGGCAGAGGAGGAGTAAAACCAATAGGGTGGAGTATGCAGTGGTTACAAGATTCACTTGTATCTAGGGTTACTACTGTTGTATTAATCTATTATATATTGTAATCACTGAGTTGGAGCTTAGTGTAGGGGTTGGTGCCCTAAAATCAGGGATTGGTTCTCCTTGGGTTGGTACCCTAAAATTATGAGTGGTTCTCCTTGGGTTGGTGCCCTAAATGTTGTAACCAATGTTTCATTGTGAGGTTGGATTGGAGCAGTAGACTCCAACAACATTTCTCACCAGGGTTTTTCCCATCTTGGGTTTTCCTCGTATATACCGGTGTCATGTGATGTGCACTTGTATGTGCTTGCATTGAGATATCTTTTCTTATCTGACTGGTAGGTTAACTTGGCATTAGGATTGATAACTAGTAATCACTCTTAGTATTAAGAGGTTAAGAAATTAGAAACCACCGATTCACCCCGCCCCTCTCAGTGGCATCTTATGTTCAACATATACTTTCTCGAAGGGAAAATGAATTAATTTTTTGACATGAGTCAACATGGAGGGGGTTTTCTTGCTCAAAATTAAGATAGGCCAGGGGGTCCAAAATAGGTCCCTATTAGGGAGGACGAAGGTGCCATGCCTTGGTCCTGCGCTATTTTGGGGCAGGATCAAGGTGGCAATGAGGTACATCTTTGAGCTAAATAATATTTATGACATGTATGAGCATAATCAGGTCTCTGATCAGGCCAAGGGACATAGACACTAAGGCGAAGACCCAAATATTATCAAAAATTGCAAGAGGCATAATTTTAGGATGCTACATTTATCCCCCACTTTAGCGGGAGTATGAGATTATGCAAATACTCATGGTAAAGTACAAGGAGTTCAGATTGAAAGATTTTCACCGTGTAAAGGAGGCAAGATAAACCAAGCCCCCAGTGGAATTTGGGATCTTACGACTTCAATGACAATATAAAAGGGAAGATCAAAAAAGAGAGAACCATGACTACAAACTAGCAAGGTTCTCTTACTATGAGCCATGAAAAGAAAAATACCAAAAATTACAAAGCAAAGGAAAAGTTTGCTAAGTAACTTTAAGTATCAAGAGAGAAAATCATGAGCAGAGTGTATGCCCCCACATTAAAGCAATAGCTTTAAGGTAGGATACACCCAAAAAGACAAGCACATTATCACAATAATTTATCCCCCAAGATAGGACAAATCAAAGGATAATGAACACAAAACACAAAGCACAAGGTGTCTTCACTTAACTCAAGGGTCAGTATTCTCTTTTATGATAACTTGTGTATATCATGTATATATATGTGCATAGAATTGTCTTTATCCCCCAAAGAAAGGAAACCACCATGGAATAAGGGATCACATGTGTCTTTTGAGTCAACATGGAAGAGATCAAAAGAGATCTCAATGCTTTGCATCATCCTCAAGTAGACAACACTAGTGACAAAAAATAGAAGAATAGGGAAACAAATAGAAGAAGGATCACAAACAAGAAAGAGAGGAGAGACAAAGAGAATCCACTATGCTAATGAAGCTAATCAAGCACGTCATCCTCCTCCCAATCTTGTTGCTCATTGTTTCGAGAAGGTGGACAACATGCAAGAAGAGCCACATCAAGAACATTAGATGGAGCTATCACAAGTTCCAAACAAGGACCATTCTTTAATGATGAGTCACTTGTTCATTACTAGGAGCTAGAATTAATACTTTTGAAAATTTTGTAGATAAATCATTGGCAACTTCAACATATTCATATTCATCACTAGAAATATTAGGATAAACATTTTCATCATTAACAACATTTTCACCTATTTCTTCATCAAGATTAATAAAAATAGGAGCTCTAAGATGAATAGAACTTAAACCATCATTTTTTTAAAGCATTTTGTGTCCTGGAGAATTAGGTTGAACATCTTGTTTAGGAGAAAATGGAATCATGTCAGCAGTTGGTGTTTTAGGAGAGGAAATGGTTTAAGAAGCAACTTCATGAGCTCTAGCATGACGTTTTCATCAGTTTTTCTCGCACAACAATTTTGTCTAGTTTTTGTTGTTCAAAGGTTTAGGTTCATTAGGTATAGGCTTCATCTCTACTTTTAGGGAAGGATGAACGTGCTAAGGTTTTTTAGGTTGGACAATAGAAGAGGATGGCCACTTCTCTTTGTAAGATGAAGGAGGAGGAACCACACCATATAAAGGAGGAATGGGAGGTGTAGGAAGGAGATGAGGTCCATCATAAGGAGGAGGAATAGGTCTACCATTAGCTTGATATTTAGGAGGAGGAGAATTTTTATCCTTGGCAGGGAGAACAGACTCATCCATGAGAGAAGGAATTGATGTCTCTTTGGGAAGAAGACTATTTCTTTCATTAGGAGGAAGAATAACCTTATCCTCAAGAAGAGGCATATGATCATCATGAGGAAGGCTAAGTGTTGGATTTATTAGTTTACTCAAGGATAAAATCATCTCATTTTTCTAATTTTGATATGATTTAAAGAGAGAATCACTTCTAGGTTGAAGAGGCTGGAATTTTTCGGACCAAAAGTAATCAAGACAAACATCTTCATGCCTCACTATAGGTTGATACATTCTATTATTAATAGTTATGATTTGACCATTATGAGGAAATTTCAAAACACTTATGAATAGTAGAAGTGATCACTTTCATGGAAGAGAGCCAAGGATGTCCCAACTTCACATGAAATTGATCGAGTGTAGGAATGATAGCAAATTAAACATCTAGGCATTTAGTGTTTCATCAATAGGAAGTGTGATAGAACCAATAGCAAGACAAGAGAAGCCATAAAAAACTCTAACTACCACATCAGTATCATCATATACCATTTGATGCAATTGCAAAGTATAAATAAATTCTTCAGTTATCACATTAAGCATGCAAGCGGGATCAATAAGCACTCCTCTAGAAGGTATACCTTTGATTTTTGAACTTATGTATATGGGCCATTAGGTTCTTTAATGATATCACTAGGATCAAATGTGATACACAAGTCCTTAGGAGGTTCTTATTGATCAACAAGGTTCACCACATGATTAGATTCAAGGCCATCATTGGGAGAGAAATCAAGATGATCAATCTCAATCACATTAGTGGAATGGGACAGTAAAGGATCAACAAAAATATTAAGATTTTGATTAGGAGGAGCTATGAATTTGTTTCCTTTATTATTCACACCTATCACAGATATGGTATTTTTCTCAATAAAATCTTGAATCTTACATCTCAATGAAAAACACTTTTCACTGTCATGACCAGGTTGATGTTGGTATTGAAAAAAGGATTTAGCATCAAAGTAGGGTGAATTTGTCTTAGATGGATCAATTGGTTTGATTGGGGGAAGTTTTAACACATTTATTTGTAGTAGCTAAGACATAATTCTATGCAAAGATTAATTATTATTTTTCTCTTTTAAAGTATTTAAACAAAGGAGACACACTTGTAGTGGCTTCTACTTGAATGTTGTTGTTGTTGTTGTTGTTGTTGTCATTGAATTTGATGAATCCTTTGTTTGTTTTAAACTTAACAAATGGTTGTTGAGAACTATCAACCTTATCAATCAGATACATGGAAGGAGATTGCTCCAATTGACTCATAGTCAGTTGATAATTGTGAAGTACTGTGCACAACTGCAAAAAGGAAGCAAATTCAGTTAAGAAAAGTTTATCCCTGATTTCTTTTTGCAGATTAGAAATAAAAATTCTTTGGATATCTTGAGTAGGCACAGGAAAAGAAATTTGAGAATACAAATGCTTATATCTACTAATAAAATCAGTCAATTTTTCTTTAACACCTTGTTTTTGATTAAGCAAAAATAGTTTTTGAGGGGACCCAAAACCCCTTACATCAGAATCCAAAGATAGAGCATTAAAGAAACTATACCGAGACTAATAACAAATAAATAGAGTAGGCTTCTATAGGAAAGGACAATAGAGACACAACAACCAAAGAAAAGAACAACACAAAGCTAGCGAGGTGTTGGCAAACACAACAACAAAAAGAAACCAAGACAGGTTACATGAAAATATTGAGGTCATCAATAGCCTCTTTCTCCAGTATCATCATGGTCTTTGTAGCTTCATTGAGGTCAAGAAGATCCTAAGGCAAAGGTACCTCCACATCCTTGGCATTTTGTCTAGTCCTCCTTGGAGTGCGAGGGAAATCCTTGGAGCTATAAACCCCAACATCCATCTCCAAATCCACAAAGTTCCTATCATTATGCATCTTCTCCAATCTAGCCACCATCACCAACATGTTGGTAGCAGGCACTCTCATCATAGCCAAACTATTCTCCATTATCTTCTTGAGTGCAACCTCAATTTTCTGCATTTTTTAGTTTGATCTCCCCAACCTTTTCGTCATATCTTTTCTTAAAAAGCTCAATAGCCTCCCCATTTTTCTTAAGGCACTCTAGCATCATTTTTTTTCATCTTCTTTCCATAGGGCACACTCATTGTTCTCAGAAGCACAAACCCTCCCCTTATCCTTAATTTTCACCTGACCCTCTTTCTCCACAACCCTTTCAACCCCTTCCAACTTAGCTAAGTTATTTTTTTCTTAAGATGCAGAGTCTTAATTTCATGGAATATATAGCATTGGAAGCAATACATATCAACTGAGGCACTTCTAGCTTTGCCCAAAATATTGAGCACCAGTTCAGGCTTGTCTTGTAAATCCTGGGAGTCCAAGTCCATCAGTTCCGAGTACTGGTTATCAAAGTTTTTAGGAGGAAACTCACCCCCCACACAAGAATATGATAAAATTTGATGAATACTAAGAGGGGGGGTGAATTAGTATGCCAAAAATATCTGCACTTAAACACTTTGCAAGACTAATAGTAAACCGGTAAAACAGTTTAGCAGACAAACTGGATAACACACATGCAAACCAAATATCTAATAATGCATTCACCCACAGAAGCAAAAACACCATTACACAAGAGATTTTGACATGGAAACCCAAATGGGAAAAACTATAGTGAGATGGAACTCACAAGTAACTATATGCAGAATAGGAACCAGACCAGTTAAGGTCTTACAATGTTCTTTACTAGAACAGATCCTATTAGGAATCTCAATCTCTGTTAGGAGATAAGTCTGATTAAAGACTACCTTGCTAGAGGATTTTACATCCATAGATGTGAACCACCTTGTTAGAGGATTTACAAAAGGCTTTTGGGCCTACCCAGTTAAGGGCTACAAACTTGTCAAAGATGTGAGTAATCAACAAGTGTTTGATCTAGCTAATAACATTGACTGCTCAGTTAGATCCTTGATAGCTGGTTCCTAATGCATTCCAACATTAGTTTAGTCTTCTACACATTCATATTCTCTCCAACTCCTCAACCACCTTAAACCCTAGCAACAACATAAACTTTTGCTACAACCACATCAATAACCTAAAACCCTAGACATGATGTCCTTGTAAAGGAATTTGATTTCATGTCGGTCCAATAGGATTACATTACAATTTCCTAGGTTCAATGAACCTAGACATACTTGGTAACACGACACAAAAAGCACTATTAAAGTGTCAGCACCATCAAACAATCGGTGGATGGTAACTCATCACAAAGTATTACCAGTTCATACAAAATGTTGGTTGTCGGTTTGACAAAAATGAAGATTGGTAAAAATGTGTTATGCCGCTTTAATCCCTCGTGCTGCTTGGGATCCACAGACCACTTGGGGTCAACATGCCACTTCAGACTAGGAAACACATTATGCAAAACACCAATAGTCTAAAGACTATAATACAACATACCGGTTGGAACAAATACCGATTGTGCTCTAACTCATACATATAAAGGGGATCTCAATGCAAGTGTGTGTCCATCAATGACAGTCACAACATAAACATAAAAAATGGCAACAATCTCCCCCTTTGGCATTGATGGAAACACTTAGGAAAATAAAATTTTGACATCTAAGTGTTTTACAACAAAATCATGCCATTAGCAAAATTGCTCCCCCTAAGCATATACACTATCCCTTTGGCAATACAATGTATAACAATTTTGCATAAAGAGCATAAACATTGAGATATTCAGAGCATATATCAAAATTTTGATTACCAGATACTTCTCACAAATAGAATTTTTCTCCCCCTTTTGCCAACAATGACAAAGTACAGCTGAACAACCCTATTTTCATTAGATATTAAAATAATAAAAGTTTATGACAATAAGGAATAATACTTGTCAAAAATAGATTTAAATTCCTGCAAGAATTGTTTCATCGATAAAGACCACGACTTAAGTAGGGAGGTGGCCACTTCTTTCTCTGTATGCATCTAGGAGACCTGTTCTTCCATGGCATCGATTGTGCTCATCTCCTGTGTCACTATTAAGGCATCCAGGTTTAGATAGCACTTCTGAAGAATTTGCAATTGTGGAAGTAGAACCAGTTGTAGCTCCTACAAATCTCTAAACCAACTGCTCATCTCTTGCTCCATTTTTGCTGACTGGATGTGAAACCGGTGAATAGTTTGCCCATAAGTTGTAAGGGAATCATAAGGTGGCTTGAACGTGCTCATGTAGGATTACAAGTTTGTTTGAAGTTGTTTCTTCTGAGCTAACACATCATCATAGAATAGATCGGGTTGGCAGATCTTGCTGAGTAGCAGATTCCCCTCATCCAGAGTGTCCCTTATATCCTTTTGTTCTTTCTTCAGTTCAGACCAGAGCTCATTCAACTTCTTCACCAGAGCTATATTAAGAGATTTTTGATGCTCCTTCTTGACATTTGCCTTTGTTGCCTCTTCTAGGCATTGCACCTGATCATCCACTACTGTGCATAGGAGCTTAAGTTTAGCTAGTGATGAATCGGTGTTGGGAAGATTTTTATCGAGTATCAAACCGGTAAGAGTGTCCATAGCTGCTTGAATTACATCCTGCTCCTTCTTCCTTTGAATAATTTCAATGCGCTCTTGAGCAACCTTGATGCTCTACATTAGCTTCATTTCAGTTGCAGACTAGAGATCGATAGGACTGGTGAGATCAGCTAGTTTGGCTTGACTCCCTGTTGCCTTCGGAGTCTCCATCTGGGTGCTCTTCTCCGCTTCTCCTGCCTTGTCCTCTTCCACTTTCTTCTTCTCTGCTTCTCTTCTCTTCTTCTCTTCTTTGTCCTCCTCAGCCTTTTTCTTTTCTGCTTCCTTCTTCTCTTGTTCCTTATCTTCCTCTTCTTTCTTTTTCTTTTCATCTTCTTGTTTCTTTTTCTCTTCTTCATCCTTCTTCTTCTTCTTCTCCTGTTCATCTTTCTTCTTCTTCTCTTCTTCATCTTTCTTCTTCTTCTCTTCTTCATCCTTTTTATTCTTCTCTTCTTCATCCTTTTTCTTCTTCTCTTCTTCATCCTTCTTCTTCTTCTCTTCTTCACCCTTTTTCTGCTTCTCTTCTTCATCCTTTTTCCTCTACTCAGCCTGTTCCTTTGCTACTTCCTATTTGTCCTCGGCTTGCTTATCAACCTATTTAGCCTATTTCTCCTATCTTGTTTCCTCAGATGGTGTTTCCTAAGTAACACCCTCTACGTCCAGAGCATCGACATGAATGGTGTTGATCGGTTCAACAACCGGATTTCCTTCATCATCAAATACTTTGTCTAGTTTGGATATAACTAGTTCTTTTTCAGCTTGCCGGTTGGCTAGACACGCTTTGTGAGATTGGAAAATGGTTATCATATACTAATGAGTGTCTTTTTCGACATCATCAACTCTACCTTCTAACAGCTAGAGTCTTCTTCTATTGAAGAAGAGTCCTTTATTTTGGTCAATAACATCAAATAATTCAGAATTTGACAAGTTAGGAAAGTACTGTGCAAAAACTTTCTCCCTAATTTCCTATTCCTTCTCTATGGCAATGTGCCATCTATTATCTAATGACTTATATAAAGAATCCGGTGTCTGAGATTTAATCTCTGAGGGCAACTGGTCATTAACACATAAATACTAAATTATTTCCTTTTCAATCGCTTCCTTTTCATCATCATTAAAGTCATCAAAATACTCAATTAAGTCAAAGGTTTATAGGAAGAGATATCTATTTTTACCGGTGCAGATGATGCCGGTTCATTCTTTGTTTTCTTCTTCATCTGTTTGGCCTTCTTGGGCATCTCGTCAGACACAGTCTCTTCAGAGTCTAGTTCATTTGACTTAGTCTTCCTTTTCCTTTCGAAGACTTTTCTAGGTATCGCTTCCGATTTCTTTTTGGCTGGTGACCGCTTGGTCACTTTTGGAGTTGCAGTAGTAACCGGTGCTGATGCTGCAGGCACTGCCTTTTCCTTCTTCATTGCAGGTTCTTCTCCTTTCTTTGCAGAGGGTTCCTCAACCGGTGTAACCCTTTCCAGATAGGTTCCAGTCCTCTTTGCCTTAGGATCAAGAGGTGAGGCAATAAGGGTAGAGGCATACCCTTCCAGCATATCATACATCACCTCATAGCCCATTGGCTCCACTTCTTCCTGTCTGGGCTCAACAGCCTCCATTATGCATTTATCCACCTGGATGGTGAAATAGATATCATCTTCATATTTCTTGACGATGTCACCTGATATCCTTATTCTTTGGTTCATTTTCCGTCTAAACTCATCAAAATACTTGTTCAGAACATCAGGGTAACTAGTTCCAATTGCTTGAATACTTTCCTTGATTTGCTTGGTCACCGGTTGGTCGGTAGACCACTGGACATCTCCTACTCCTAGAAAGTAGCCTTGGAAATAGAAGAACAACCCAACCAGTAGTTGTCTAAACTTGAACCTTAGTGCATTATCCTGTTTGATTGACTCTAGATTCAACAGGAGTTGTCTCTGCATACCGGTGCACGTGTCAAATGATGCATCCTCCTTTATCGTCCGGTAAGCGACATTTACCATTGCAGTAGATACAGAGTTAATTCTATTGGCAGAGAATGTCCGGTAGCCTATCATCATGCAGGCATACTTAACTAGATAATCCTTGATAGAATTGACAGTCATGCCTCGTGAGTCGCTCACTGAACTGGTGAGCTTGGACATTTTAGTTTTGCTTACCGTCCTTAGGGCTGGCACTTCCCCTATGTTGTAGAAACTGGTGACTGCATGAATTGCCTGCAGCGTGATATCATGTGTTCTCTCTAGGTAAATCTTGTCACCATGGACTCTGCTCAAAATGATCCTTATACGATCCTCTATGAAATCCTCCAGGAAGTAAACAACATTGTGGAGTTTCTTCTTCTCCAAAATATTATACTCTGGTTTGATCTTCTTATCCTTTCCACAAAATAAACCTAACTGGGAGTGCATAGCTAGAGACCCTAGGTCTTCAATCTTGCAATCTATGTAGTCATAAATTTCCTCTTCTACTATCACACCAGTCGGAACTTGTGATAGGGCATTATACTTAGACTTTTGTTGAATAAAACTTGTAGACTCGATAGATGCACTAGAACTAGTATGAGATGCTAAAGCCATGATAGAAATTTTAAGAAATTGAGAAATACCTTTTGAAACACATGAATTTAGGGCTTGTAGATTCTCCTTCACTTCACACTCTATCAGTTGCTGAATCACCGCTTTGTGTTCTCCACTTGACCGTTTGCAGTTTGAATTTGAATCTCCTTCGTGGTTTCTCAATTTCTCAAAATCTCCACACAAATCACCTTTTCTTTGCTCTTCTCTTTGAAAAAATTTCTTTGCTTCAAAAAATGATAGTGAGAAATGCTTTGAAAATACCTTTAAACATATTCCTCACCTACCGCAATTAATGCTCCTCCATTAGGGCGTAAACCCTAATTTGCCTTTTTATCATTTCCGGTCTTCCGCCAAATGACAGGCAACACACACTGGTTAAGGTCTTTTATCGGTGTAAACTGGGGGTTCGAAACATTTCGCCATTTGCTCCCCCTAAGCTTTTCTGAAGCTTAGTTTGCCAGTTCCGTGATTTCCACACTAGGTGCAGAAACCGGTTCCTCTTGTAACACTGCTGGTTTCTTCTTCCAGGTTTTGTTCATGTCTACTTGAACAGTGTCAACATCAATGTTTCCTTTCAGAGTGACCAGTATATCATCAGCTATGTTCTTTCTTGATCTACAGAATCTGGCAATGTGACCTGGTTTGTTGCAGTGATAGCAGACCAATCCAAGTGCTCTCCAAGGTCCATTGTTCATGTTTCCATTCTTCCTTCTGCATGTTGCAGCAGTGTGACCATGACCATGATAGACCATATAGTTTGCTCTCCATCTGGTTGCCGCTTTATAGCCACTGCTTCTTTACTTATGATTGAAGGCATTAAACTGGTTGTGATTCCAGTTCACAAAAGGTTCAGGACCAGCTCCTTGGGTCCTCTGAGGATATCTATCAATGTTGTTCATAACTGACCTACATTCAGATGCTTTATGCCCATACTTATTGCATGGATAACAGTTACCATTGAATCTATAGGATCTAGGCTTATCATTTAAGAAATAAGGAAAATTGTTGTAAGCCTTACTGCTACACACATTTACAGTATGTCCTTCTTTAAGACAGTTGAAGCAAATAGGTTTAAACTTTTGCTTACCTTTATCCTTTGATGTCGGTTGTTTCTTTAATGTTCCAACATTTGTTTTAGAGGTCTCACCTTCCTCATGACTGGAATAACCAAGTCCATTGGTATTCTTGACCGGTATGGCAGCTTCAAGCTTTTGCTCTAGCTTGATAGTACTCTAATTGAACTTAGCAAGTATTTCCTTTGACTCAGAGAGTTCTTTGGAAATAGCAGCATTTGTTTCCAATAGGTTTTCATTCTGAGAGATGGCAATGTTCAGTTCTCCTTGCATGTCTTCCTTTTCCACTTTGATTGCCTGGAGTTGAGCAGTTAGGGCACTGATTTCTTGTTTCAGCTTGGAGATCTCATGATCTCTTTCTTTCACCAGATCTTCAGCTTTCCTCTGGTTCTCAAACTCTTGACACATCTGGATAGTCAGTCCTTCCAATTCCTTTCTTAGGTTGGAGTTTGATTCATTCAACTTATTTACTTCTGCAATTAGGGCTTCCATGTCTGCTTCATCTGAAGAACTATTTTCAGATAGCTCCATCAGCTTTTCAGCATGTTCTCTCCTTTTTGCTTGAGATGCCTTGTATTTGACCATAAGATCATTATAGGCCTACTCAGACTGAGTGAGGCAATGAGTAAGTTCCCTTATAGAGTATTCCCCCATATCTCTATCCAAGTGGTTAAACTTATAGAAAGGTAGGCTTTGATACCAATTGATGAATACTAAGAGGGGGGGTGAATTAGTATGCCAAAAATCTCTACACTTAAACACTTTGCAAGACTAATAGTAAACAAATAAAATAGTTTAGCAAACAAACTGGTTAACACACATGCAAACCAAATAGCTAATAATGCATTCACCCACAAAAGCAAAAACACCATAACACAAGAGATTTTGACATGGAAACCCAAATGGGAAAAACCACGGTGAGATGGAACTCACAAGTAACTATCTGCAGAATAGGAACTAGACCAGTTAAGGTCTGACCGGTTAAGGTCTTACAATGTTCTTTACTAGAACACATCCTGTTACGAATCTCAATCTCTGTTAGGAGATAAGTCTGATTAAAGACTACCTTGCTAGAGGATTTTAGATACATAGATGTGAACCACCTTGTTAGAGGATTTACAAAAGGCTTTTGGGCATACCTGGTTAAGGGCTACAGACTTGTCAAAGATGTGAGTAATCAACAAGTGTTTGATCTAGCTAACAGCACTGACCACTTGGTTAGATCCTTGATAGCTCATTCCTAATGCATTCCAACATTACTTCAGTCTTCTACACATTCATATTCTCTCCAACTCCTCAACCACCTTAAACCCTAGCAACAACATAAACTTTTGCTACAACCACATCAACAACCTAAAACCCTAGACATGATGTTCTTATAAAGGAATCCGATTTCATGTCGGTCCAATAGGATTACATTACAATTTCCTAGGTTCAATGAACCTGGACATACTTGGTAACATGACACAAAAAGCACCGTTAAAGTGTTGGCACCGTCAAACAATCGGTGGATGGTAACTCATCACAAAATTTCAGTTGGTAACTCATCACAGAGTATTACCGGTTCATATAAAATGTTGGTTGCTAGTTTGACAAAAATGAAGATTGGGAAAAATGTGTTATGTTGCTTTAATCCCTCATATCGCTTGGGATCCATGAACCGCTTGGGGTCAACATGTCGCTTCAGACCAGGAAACACATTCTGCAAAACACCAATAGTCTAAAGACTATAATACAACATACCGGTTGGAACAAATACCGGTTGTGCTCTAACTCATACATATAAAGGGGATCTCAATGCAAGTGTGTCCATCAATGACAATCACAACATAAACATCAAAAATGCCAACAAAATTATCTTCTTACCCTTCCCCTTGGGCTTCACCTTGTAACTAGAATTATCCTACCCCGATGAAACATCATTGTGAAATTGTTGAGCAATGCATCAAATCAGTCAAAGTAATTTTAGGACCAATGTTATTGTGAAATTGTTTAATAAAAGCATTATCCAATTGTTGAAAAGAGGTAATAGAATAAGGAGGAAAAGAACAATACCATTGCATAGTTTTATCCCTTAATGTAATAGTAAACAATTTTATTGACAATCTTTGATCATGAGAAAAGTCACTACACAAAGTTTGGAATATTTAAACATCAGTTAAGGGATCACCTTTTCCATTATAAAGTTCCATTGACGGGGCTTCTACATGTTTGGGAAGGACAACTCTAACAATGTCATTGGACAATCGGCTCATTACATCAAATGTGGGCCCATTATACTTAGATTGATTCATAGAAGCTATTTGTTGTTGTAAGGAGGATATTGTTTGAGCTAAACTATTGATGGTAGCTTTGGTAGAAGGATTGAAATTAGACATGTTGGATTGAGAAGGAGGAGTAAAATTGTTGAATGAAGAAAGAGATTGAGAATAAGGAGTTGGGACACTATGGTAGGTAGTTATTGGACAAGATTGGGTAACAAATGGAAGAATCATAGGGGGGATGAAGGAATCGTAATTGAAGGATTTGTCCCCTTGACTAACATTTATAGGTGGTGAAGGTGATTGGGTAAAAAAGGGAACACTCATGGTAGGAGGAATGAAAGAAGAGGTATTTCCCCCATGACTAACACTTGTAGGTATGACATTTTGTGTAGAGTTAGCCATGATTTTTGATGTATAGGTGGGAACACTAGTCATAGGAGTTGTCAAAGGAATGGAATGATTAGCCAGACTAGGAGGTTGTGTAAAATGTAGGGCTTCATCACAACTCTTCATGGGCATAATATTAGAATCAACAATATCAGCAATACCACCCAAGATATCAACATCATTTTTATCACTTTGAATCATTCCTTTTAATCCTTCAATCAATGGGAGAGCTTCACTTTCCAAGTATTCTTTACTCATCCATTATTGAATATTGTCAAATTGATAGTCCATCTTCACCAATTAGTCAATTAATACACTAGTTAGTGATTCCTCCTCATCATGATAATTATCAAGGGGATAAACGGGGTTATCTAGAATTGGAAGAACCACCAATATCCTCTTTGAAAAAGCTAGCCAAATTAGGCTCCATCTCCTTAGGCAACCTTAATTCTACAACTTCTTCTTACATGGATACTATAGGTAGGACTAATAGTAGTCAAACTCATGCACTAAGGGATGGGAATTAAACATTTGAATTTTGGAATCTAAGTTGCAAAGTAATTGAATAATGCAAAATTCTAAAAAAGATTACCCAGTTAGATGAACAAATTGAGTGAAAGAATAAAGAGCAATATTGCAATCTCCTAGGAAATTAAGAAATATCTAAAGGTGACTAAATTTTAAAATTAGGGCCTAGTAAAAATAAACTCTTAATTTTAAAATTGAAAATTGAAAGGAGGGAAGATTTAAATTAAAAATTAGGGTTGTCCAAAACTAACCTCTTAATTTTAAAATTTAAAATTTTGAAATGTTGAAATATTGAAGAAATCAATTTAATTTTAAAAATTAGGGTGTATGTAATTAACCACTTAATTTTAAAATTTAAATTGAAAATTGAAATGTTGAAATTCAAATTTTCTTTCGACCTTAGGGCTACATAAAATCAATAAAATTTCATGAACCTCTGGAATTGAACAATAAAATATAGCCAAAACATGCTCTCAAAATTTGGGGAGAAAAAATCAAAACCAAGTAGCTCTCTCCTGGTCCAACCAACTTCACTCCTCCCTCAAAATCTCAAAATCCAAAATCCACTTCTCCTCCATCACTCCACCACCTCTCAAGGTGTGTGCCAACATTCATCTTGAAGACATTTCCATCTATCCTTGCATGAATCTTCCAACATCCTATCTATTATGCAACACCCATTTTCTATATTTCCATCCCTCCCATTCAATCCATTGGATAAATCCTTCATATGTGAAATAGGCATTTGTGTCATTTTATCTCACACTTTCTCATGCTAAATCCTATGTTCGGTCCATTTTCTAGATATCTATTCATGAAATGCTTCAGAATTTGAGGTTGTTCCTCTTTTAAGATTTTATTTTGGTTAGGATTTGTGCTCAACTTGGAACATAATCACTTATTGTATCTTGATACTAACATCTTCTGATTACTATATTTTATACACTTAATACATCAATCTAAGTCATTGTGGACACTTGGTTGAAGACGCGGCTAGTGAAAAATCTGAAATCTTGCTTCAGTGCCACTGTAATTCTCAGACCCATGTGAGCTTCATTTCTTAGAATCCAATGCAATAAAAATAAAAGGTGCTCAAAGAAATATCAAAAGATCAATGCAAAAAAATGAACAAGAAAAGAAAAGCAAAAATGCAATGAAATCAAAATGTTTGTCTTTCCAAACATGCAAGTATCTCCATCGGGGCTATGGATGCCTGGATAGCAATGGAGAAATATTCATGAGATTATAATGATAACCTTCTCAAAGCTATGGATGCTTGTTGACAGTGAGGCTCTATCCAAGATGCTTTTGAAGTCAGGATAACTCACATAGCTAGTCACACCCGATTCTAAAGATTACAATGATCATATGAGCTAGAATAAACCCATTTGCATGCACATGGGAAATAAGACTAAGTACCTTGATCCAGTTTGGGATTCTTTTTCCCTTTTGAGTATGCTTACTAATCACTAGATATATTTGGTTGAATTTTTTGAAGGTTCTAAGTGTGGGTTGGGTCTCTATCTTTGAAAATTTCAAGAACACTTATTCGGGTGGTGCTATATCTTCTATGTTAGAGTAATCGGGTCTTTACTTGATTAATTAAATAATATTTGGTTAATTCTTTAAGTTCCCTATTATCTTTTTTTACACTTAAGCTAACATTAGGTGCATAATAATTAATTATTTTATTAATTATTATGTGCAAGCCTAGTTTTTCCCTTTTAGGGTTTTTTGACCTATTAGAGGTTAATTTTCTTTTCCTTGTATTATTATCACATTACACATTTTGTGAATATTGAGCTCTCATCTTTTGAGCATATTTTCTGTGTGTTGATTTTTTGTTATTTGCTTCCTTTCTTCTCCTTGTAAAAGGTTATTCAGCTTTCCGAGATCTTTAGGCTCCTGTGGTGTTGTATTTCTCAACTCTCACATGGTATTATAGCTCCAGATCTGCATGCCCCTGTTCTCTTCATGAGAGATTTTGTTGGTCGTAACTTGGTCATACGGAGGTGCTTTTTCAAAAACCTTATATCATCGGAAATCTCTTTCTGAGCTCTATCAAAATATGGAGGTTTGAAATTTTTAGTTTTCTTTTTTGATGGAATTTTTTTCTATCAAAGCCAGAGGTTCCTTTTTGTACTCCGAGAGATATAACTTGAGCATCCGAACTCTATTTTTCAAAAAAATTATATTGTTGGAAATATTGTGTTGTGTTCTTTCCATTCATATTAGTTTTCTTTCTAGATTATTTTTTAGGTATATTTTATTCATTTTTTTTTCTTTTCAACACTCTAGAGAATATCTTGGATGTTTCAGGTCTTGAGATCTCTTTCTTTGAGTAGGATGTCTCATCTTTGGCTATTCTTTTTGTTTCCAGTCTTTTGTCTCTTCTGATCATTGTAGCATTTTATTTATGTAAACGCACTTAGATAAAGTGCCACCATGCATTGTATACTTGGGATCTTGCACATCTTGTGCCTTATTGTACATGCACTACTTATAAAGTGTCATGGGGTGCTTGATGTTTTCCTTTTGTTTGCCATCTACCTTTGTCAAGTGAGTGTTCCATCCACAACATTAGCCTCATTATGTGTGTCAAGTGAGTGTTCCTTCCACGATACTATGTACTTTCTCTGCACCTTCAATGTTCATGGTTCTTTGTCATGTAGTTCTTGTTGGTTGTTCTTTTCATTGTATTTGGGTACCTAATCAGGCCTTGTTGTCAGGACCCATCTTTCCTACTTTCAGTAGTTGTTCTAGGTTTTAGCTTCTCCCTATGTCTAGCTTAAGGGGGGTGTTAGAGTAATCAGATCTTTACTTGATTAATTAAACAATATTTGTTTAATTATTTAAGTTCCCTATTATCTCTTTTTACACTTAAGCTAACATTAGGTGCATAATAATTAATTCTTTTATTAATTATTATGTGCAAGCCTAGGTTTTCCCTTTTAGGGTTTCTTGACCTATTAGAGGTTAATTTTCTTTTCCTTGTATTATTATCACATTAAACATTTTGTGAATATTAAGTTCTCATCTTTTGAGCATATTTTTTGTGTATTGTTTTTTTGTTATTTTCTTCCTTGCTTCTCCTTGTAATAGGTTATTCAACTTGCAGAGATCTTTAGGCTCCTGTGGTGTTGTATTTCTCAACTTTCACGTTCTAAATATTTCACACATTTCCCTTTTGTAAATGGATACCTCTATACTTGGGGGAAAATTTCATCCACTCTATCCTTCCTATCACATATCCCATTATCTTGTATCCACTATCCATCACCTTATCTAGATACATCTTATTTTTTCATCTTTGATTTTGACAAAGCTAAGGATCTTCATAATCATCAGGCATCCTATATGCTTCACCTTATCCATACCCTCTATTCCATATCCCTTATCATATGAATTTCTTTCTTCCATCATCCTTTACTACCTATGATCTTGATTCTCCTATCCATATCCTATCTCCATCCATATGCCCTTTTCCATCCTTGATCTTGATCAAAACTATGGACAAAAATAAAAATGCAAAAACATGGCTCAAAAAATCTCTTGATATGTCCCTTCATGTTCCATAATAAGCTACCTTCATCTTTTCTCCTATCCATCTTCACCTCAATAGTTCATTCATCCATTCATAATATTACTTGCCTTACTAGACACTGGGGGCAAACAAATGCATCTTGCTTGTAATCCAAAATATTTCAAAATCCAAAAAATAAAATAAAATAAAAAAATCTTTCAAAATCCAAAAATAAAAAATAAAAAATTTCAAAATCTAAAACAAAAATTAAAAAAAATCCAAAAATCCCTGAAAGTCATAAAAAGTCTTGAAAAAATCCAAATAATGTCTTATAAAAATCCAAAAAAAACATCAAATAATATCCTGAAAAAAAAAATAAAAAATAAAAAAATAAAAAACACAAAACTATCCATCAATCACAATTCACAATAAATTATCCTTTGCAAATGACAAGCATTTCAACAGACATGAAATGCAAAATGAATCAAAACATTAAGCATAACAAATCATGCATCAACAAACAAACTACCAAACTATTCTACAACTTAACCAATCAACTACCTATCAGTTTAAGCATCCTTATCACACATCATGCCTTTATGGATACATGTCAATCCTAAAATAGGCACCTATCAGATATCATGTCCTAATGAATACATCTTTCCTAAAATGGACACCCTATCAAAGAATCATTCTATATAGAAACACTTATCCTTGGCAAGAAGATCAATACGGTTGTTGACTTGTTTGGTTAAGTTAGTCTAATCTTTTATTTGATTTAGTTTTATCAATTGGTGATAGGTCATGTTCCTATGCTACTTGAGGATGTCCACAAGTGACTAGAGTAGTCATGATGGTTTATAATCCTTTTTATTTGTTTTCTATTTGTGGTGTGAACCGATGAAGTTCTAAGGCAACAATACTTTGGGTGTCTATGTTGGTATGTTCATTCGATAAGTATCCTATGCATAAATGGAAGTCAAGGATAGGTATGCTTGTAACTATCGCACATACCTCGACCCTTAGTGCTACACCTAGAATGGAGGGTTTCAATCCTTATCTGACATGTGTTTGTTTCTACAATGGGATATCATTTACACCATGGTTCCTTATACCTTGGTGTACAAAGCTCCATTGATACAGAATAAGGTCCAATGATGAAAATGTTGTACTAAAATAAAGACACAAGAATTCATGATAGTTTCATTTCCTCACACAAACTATTCAATCTATCAATCAATTTTATTTCCTAATATTCTTCACTTTCATCATATTTTTTAAATATCCTGTCTTATACGAGATGTGTCCTTCCTAAAACCAAATGTTGTCATCTATCATTTGTCTTTTATGGGATGTGTTCTTCCTGAAACTAGATGATCATCTATCTTTGTCTTGTATAGGATGTGTCCTTCCTGAAACCAGACTTGATCTTTATCCAATCAATCACATCAATTTGATCAATCCTATCAATTTTATCAATCCAATCAAGTTGATCAATCGATCAATCTAGAAATCACTCCAACCATTACTTCTACCCAATCAAACCCATTCATGTCATCATTTAATCATTATTTCATCTGTTATATAACATTCTTCTTCTTTCAAGAGATCATTCATGCCTTTAGTGCACAAACAATCTCTGAAGGGGGCACAATTACACCCTACTATCATCGAGGCACACAAGCGAGAATTTAAAAAAAAAATCTTTGAAACAATATCATTTCGACATTGTCCCAAAGAGGGGAAAATATAGAGACCTAAAAATATCTCATCACTAACACACTTATTATTCCTCTTAATTGATTGAATAATTCTTTAATTATTTAATTAATCTAATTTTTGTTCTTCTAAGCTAATTTAATAATCATATTTCATCTTTTCTAGTTATTAAATTTCTATCTTAATCAAATAATCATTTAACCACCTTTCTTATAATTAATTAAATATTTTATTATTTAATTAATTGCGAATTAACACCTTTAATTAAATAATCTTTATTATTTAATTAAGTTTAATTTCTAATAATTAAATAGTTTCTTTAAATTATTTAATTATCTCATTCATTCTTTACTCATTCAAAATTCCCCAAATGCTAATTTCAATAAATTCAATAAAATGTGCATTTCATTTCATGTTTTTGAAAATCCAAATTCAACTCAAATGCAAATTAAATTTGAATTTCAAGTCAATTTCCTACAACACATGTCAAAATCCTAATTGGCATTGACTTTCAGTCTAACTAACAATCACCTTTTTTTGACTGGGCAATCTATTCAGCCAACTTCCCAGTCAATTAAGTCATCTCCTCAATTAACTTAGTTAACCCATCAATCAACTTTTTGGAATAGATTCATCAATTCAGTTCACTTGACTCATCAATCAAATGAGTTTAACTCTCAATCGGTTCTATCTCAACTAATCTCAATTATTGATTGATTATGTTCTCAAATGCATCTCAACCATTCAAGTTCTTTGTCTAAAATATGTAAAGTCAACTTCATTCTCCCATTTTCAATAACCGCTATCTTCAAAATTATTGTGTTGTTCTTATGTAGGATTCCCAACACAACACTAAGAGACAATCAACCACAACAACTGAGAAGAGCAATGGAAGACATGAATCAAATCAACAAAGGGGGTTTTAATTAATTTATCTTTCATGTTCGTTGATTTAGATTATATTTTATTGTCATTACGGATTTAGTGATTAGATTTGAGTCTTGGTGGTTAACTCATTTAATCTAGTTATTTGTGCCTAATTTTCCCATGATACACCTCCCTTGCAATCTACTAGAGAAGGTATAAGATATCCTCATTCATTATCTCAAATATATATAAAATACTCTCGTATGGTTGAAATTCTTAAAGAGTACTTTGAAAAACATAGAAACTAACGTCCTTCTAGAAACTATTATTCATCACATAATCCTCGTCCTTCTTTATCAACTCTTTTACCATAAGAAAAAAACCCATCCTCTTCCACTATTATATCTTTCCCTACATCTCAAGTCAAAAGACCTATCCATATTGATAATCGGGAAAATATAGCTACAAGAATCTTTTGGAGATTGAAATATGATAAGAATGTTATTTTTCCTTTCATGAAATACAATAATAATTGCAAAGACAAAGGTGGTGATGTGTATTGTCTCTTTTATAATAGTTACTCTCATTCTCTTAGAAATTGTTAATGTTTTTCTTGGAGAAGAGGTAGTGCCTAAGTACTCCAAACACCCTATTATGTTGCTCATCACCCTATGACATTTATATTTTACCTTCATTGGGGGCTCTTTGTCATTTGTGGTGATACATTTCAATCCTAATCATATTTGGATAGCAACATAATAGTCATCCTTCCTTTCAATTTTCTCTCTTTTTACAAGATTGTCTCTTCCTCTTAGTGGTATTTTTTCATAACTTGAGGTCCTTTCTTACATAGAGTTTTCCTCCATGAGAGTACATATGTGTCCCTTGGTTGGACTTGTTCTTTGATTACATTGGTGCACTTCTTATGAATGATCTACCCTTAATGAGTGTGTGTGGTCCCCTTTTTCCTTGTCCTTCACACTTGGGGGACAAGGATTCAATCGCTTCCTTATTTCTATGGATTAACTTTTAATTCATTGAGTTGCATCTTTCATAACTTTATGTCCTTTGTCACATTGAATTATCTTTCATGTGAGTACATACATGTTTTCCTTTTTTAGGATCTATTCCTTTCTTAAAACAACACATATTTTATGCATAATCTCTCCTTAGAAGCTATGTAATCCATCTCTATGTCCTTGTGATTGGGGGACAAGGATTTTATCTTCTATCTCTTATCCTTTCTAAGGATCCATTCTTACTTGGTTGAGTAGTATTTTCTTATGATACAATATTATTTCTTGTGTGAAATTGTTTTTTTTCTCAAGGATTCTCTCTTATGCAAGAGGTATGTATCCTTGGGTACAACCTCTTCTTTTCTGGACAATATATATTTATTATAAACCAATCCCTCACTTGGAGCCAAAAGTGTGTTATCCTTAATCAATAATGCCTTTACCTATAAATAGGGGGAAGGTATAAATTCTTGTTCTCCTTCCTTTCTTTTTCAATGATATTTTTGTTCAAGATCTCCTTTTGGAGGTATATGTCTTTGAGAAAATATCTCTTCCTCCTCCTCCTCAAAAGGGATCCCTTTTACACTTTTTGCAAGATATCTCACAGTTATCTCTTCCTTGGCTCATAATATTTATGCTTCTTTGGCTACAATAGCATGTACATTGTTGTTTAAGGATATCTCCTTGGTGATTGAAGGTGTGTATCCTTGTTCTTATTTTTCTTAAGATGTTACCATAGATATAGGCTACCAACATAAGGACAGAGACATATATGTGGCCTCCTTGTGTACTATATTGTATATTTTTTTTCACAATCCTTGCTTGGTTATCCTCTTTCAATTCAAGTAAAATATTTATTTGGAGAAAATTATTTCCTTAGAATCATTTTACATTGTTTATTATGGATTTTATTGGAGACAATGCTTTCCTTGGTTATCCCTTTTTCACCATTTTTTGTAGATTTCCTTGGATATAATGATTTCTTTGTTTATCCTTGGGAAATGTTGACAAGAATAACACAACTTTCAAAACTATTAAACTCTCTCTTTGCACCGAGCTCACTTGGGATGAGTGTAACTAGCATAACGTAGATTTCTAGACTATTTTCTACTCTTCCTCATCTTTCATGGATACCATAGCATAACACAACTTGCTAGCCTGTGGAATCCATGCTCTCTTTCTCTGTCTCCTCTATGATCCCATAGCATACCTTTTCTAGTTGATTGGGCCATATATTTTTTTCTTTTCCTTGATGTGTGCTCTTTCTCTTTCTAATTGATCACTTGTTCTCTTGCAATATAATTCTAAGGGTGATATTAGTGGTTTAGACATTTTGGTTATCAGGTTCTCTTAAACTAGTTGACTTGGAACCTTTGTTTCTATTACCAACCCCTTTGATAACTCAATGATAAACAATGAGTACCAAACCGGTACTGAGAGGGGGGGGCGGGGGGGGGGTGAATCAGTACAAACACAAATTTACTCCAAAACTGGTTTGACAACAAATAACCCAAATGACTGACAAACAGGGATACCAGTAAAACAGAGTGCAACCGGTAACATCCAATACAACTCAATCAGTCATGAACCAGTCACTCAATAAGCTACCCTCTTAGCTCAATACTATAGTATCATTATATTCTCATGCATAAATAGGTAAACTTTAACCATCAGATCTTCACAACAGTGAGTTCAATATGTTTTATAGATAGGCATAAAACATAAAAACTTCATATGCTTAACAGGTAAAACAAAGCATCACAAGACAAAAGCATTTCACATGACACACATATTTTTCATGTGGAAACCCAACTAGGAAAAACCACGGTGGGGATGAATACCCACAAGATGCTTTTTGAACTCTTTAGAAGTTCGCTTTGTTAGGAGCCTTGTCCGGTTAAAGACATTACAATAGGTTCTGCAAGGAACCTATCCTGTTAGGGATCACCCGGTTAAGGGATACCCGGTTAAGGGTTAAAACCTGGTAGGGTCACCTTGTTAGAGGATTTCAAGAACTCAATGGCCGAAAGGATCTCTTAAGCTCTCTAGCTTCTTATAACTCATTAGCCTCGAGTTACCCGGTTAAGGGATTTGAATCAAGCCGGTTAAGACCACCCGATTTAAGGGATTTTAAATCAAGCCAGTTAAGGCTACCTTGTTAGGGGATTTTACAACTGTTGAAGTGGTTAGAGATCAACAAGAATTACAATGATCTGTTAACAACACTCAATGCTAATGCAGATCCATTTTGGCTCCTCTTCACCTTCTGCACAATCACTTTGCAGATATCTCTTCTCTCCTTTGGTCTGACAAGAATCACGTATCACTTCCCTTGGATACACATTCACAACTTTTGCCAACAACCTCAGAAAGAAACACAACATCAAACTTATAGGAAACATACAGGTCGGTAGCAAAAACCCTAAACCCTAAACCTATTAGGTTAAGCAATTCAAACGGTTCGATCTGGACCATTGAATCATACTGCATTAAATGTAACAATCTTGAATCAATCTCAAGACATTCTCCATCATCCATTATCCACCAATTTCAAGGCGGCTGATAACCCATCACACATTATCACTGTTTGACAGACTTCACACATTCCCATGGTAGATAGGAATAGTCTTCTTCATGCAAGATCCTTCACGCACACAGAGCTTACGTGGCAACACGATCTATCCTCCATCATACTGCTAACTCATCACACAAAGATCACCGATTGAGTCACACAAACTTGAGGTACTCCAACCGGAAACCCTGAAGTGGAAGCTACCTATCAATCGGTAGTCATACAATGCTTCCATGTGTCGGTTCCCATAACTACATGCTGGTTCACCTTGAACAAATATGCCACTTCACTTTGGCATATAAACCGGTTCATACAAATGTCAGTTCCTCTCTCTCTTCACTTATCACATGTGCTGGTTCACACTATGTTTCATATTGACATCAATGACAACATATAATATCATTATGTCTTCATGCCGGTTCACATAATGCATGCCAGTTTACATAATGCCAATAATCTCCCCCTTTCTCATTGATGGCAATATACAAAAGATACCTTCTCTGCTTCACATGTTCTCCCCATTTTCTGCAAATATCTTTTCACTTCACTCCTTCTCCCCCTTTGACAACAATGCCAAAGTGGAGGTACAATCATCTCTATTTCATCATGTTGCTCCCCCTGAGGAGTAGCATCCTTCAACACACTAATCAACCAAAATTTGTCTTTCCAGTACCTAACTAATGTGGAACAATTACTTTTAGTTCACCTCCTGAAGGGGCAATACCCCTAATTCACCTCTCAAATGCACAAATGTTGTCTTTGGGAGAGGCTTGGTGAATATATCTGCTAACTACTCCTTACTGGACATAGGCTCTAGTGCAATCTCTTTATTTTGAACCTTTTCCCTCAAGAAATGATACTTAAGGTCAAAATTCTTGGTTATAGAATGTAAAACCGGATTCTTTGATATATTGATAGCACTTGTGTTATCACATAATATACTTACCGGTTCAGATACAGGATCTTGAAGCCTTCCAGTACATGCTTCATCCAAATTGTCTGAGTGGAGTTCATGAAAGCTGCAACATACTCCGCTTCCACTGTAGACTAAGAGATACAACTCTGCTTTTTACTCATCCATGAGACCAGTCTACCACTGAGAAAGAATGCACCACCGGTTGTGCTTTTCTAGTCATCCACATTACCTGCCCAATCAACATCTATGAACACTTTCAGATTGAAATTATTGTTGTATGGGTACCACAATCCATAGTCAACTGTTCCCTTCAGATACCTAAGAATCTGCTTGACTACAATCAAGTGAGATTCTCTTGGACTCTTTTGGAATCTTCTAGTAATGCCAACTACATGTGCAATATCTGGTCTGCTATGCACTACATAATGCAACTTACCCATCATTGATCGGTATTCCTTCTCATCAACCAGTGCAGAATCATCCTCTGTTGTCAATTTGCAACTGGTTTGCTATCTTCCATGCCAAAAGTCTTCAACACCTCTTTGACATATTTGGACTTAGTGATGAAGATTCCATCTTCCATCTGCTGGATCTGTATTCCAATGAAGAACTTAATCTCCCCTATGAGTGACATCTCAAAATTTTTCTTCATCTCATCAACAAACTCATGACTCATCTTGTCATCTCCACCAAAGATGATGTCATCAACAAAAACTTCACAGATCAGGATCTGATCTCCTTCAGACTTCAAGTAGATATTGCTATCTTCACTTGTTCTCTCAAATCCAATCTTCACAAGATGGGAATGTAGGTGCTCATACTGTGCCCTTGGTGCTTACTTTAGACCATATAATGCTTTATGTAGCCTACATACCATGTCACTGTCTTCAGATAGGGCAAACCCATCTGGTTGCTCAATATACACCTCCTCTTCAAGTACACCATTTAGGAATGCAGATTTTACATCCATTTGATATACCTTGAACCTCTTAAAAGCGGCATATGCAAGAAGCATATGAACTCCTTCCAATCTGGCTACAGGAGCAAAGGTTTCTCCATAGTCTTCTCCTTCTTCTTGAGCATATCCTTTGCATACCAATCTAGCTTTATTCCTAATCACTGTGCCATCCTCATTCAGCTTATTTCTGAACACCCATTTGGTGGCAATGACATTTTTATGCTCTGGTCTGGGTACCAAGGACCATGTACCATTTTTCTCTATCTGGTCAAGTTCTTCTTCCATTGCCTTGATCCAGTCTTCATCTTTATGAGCCTCATTGAATGACTTAGGCTCAAATTCAGAGATCATACATGACATTTCTCTGATCTTTCTTCTAGTAAGGATTCTTGCATCCTTATCACCTGTGATCTCCTTGGGATCATGATTCAACTTGACATACCAAGGAATGGTCTTAACTAGTTCTTCTTGCTTTTCTTCTTCATCCTCATCTTCATCAGTATTAGCATTCACCAGTTTAGGGACACTGTTAGTGGTACTTGGTTGGCTAACAATCGATTCCCAGAATGTTGCAACCGATTCATTTACAGCTTGCTCATTGGCAGTTTCCTTAGTCTTCTCAGAGGATTCATCAACTCTTACATTGATGCTTTCCATAATTCTCTGAGTCCTATTGTTGTAACACTTGAAAGCTTTACTCTTGGTGGAATATCCTAGAAATATTCCTTCATCACATTTAGCTTCAAATTTGCCTTGATGTTCACTCCTCTTGATGTAACATTTGCTACCAAATACCTTAAAGTAGTTAACCACAGGTGTCTTACCAGTCCAATACTCATAAGGAGTTTTGTCCTTACCCTTTTTGATGAGTACCCAATTCATAATCTAGACCGCAGTGCTCACCGCTTCTGTCCAAAAGGTGTGAGCTACCTTTCCTTGGACCAACATGGTTCTAGCTGCTTCAACCATAGTCCAGTTATTCCTCTATGCTAGGCCATTCTGCTATGGAGTCCGGGGGGCAGACAATTGTCTCTTGATGCCAAATTCTTCACAATACTTGTTGAATTCACTGGAAGTGAATTCCCCTCCTTGATCAGTTCTGAGACATTTGATCCTTTTACGACTTTCCTTCTCCACTAATGCTCTGAAAGCTTTGAATTTCCCAAAAGCTTTAGACTTGTCTTTCAAGAATGTGACCCACATCATTCTTGAATAGTCATCAGTGAGAATTATGAAGTACCTATCACCTTGCACACTTCTAGTTTTCATAGGATCACATAAATCAATATGCACAAGATCAAGCAAGTTGTTAGCAGTGAAAGATTTACCTTTAAAGGTTGAGGAAGACATTTTCGAAATTCTCTACACAAGGTATTATCCGATTTGCTCAGCACCAACAACCCTCTAACTACCTTGATCTTACTAGCCTTCACAATGTTGTCAAAGTTCACATGGCAGAATCTCCTATGCCATATCCAACTATCATCAAGCTTAGCCATAAGACATGTACTTATATTTGCATTCAGATGAAATAGGCTACCTTTAGTCTTCATGCCGGTGGCCACCAATTTACCATCTTTTCCTTTGATTCTGTAAACTCCATTCTTGAATTGCAAAGTGAGGCCACTGTCATTTACCTGGGCAACACTTAGAAGGTTGTGTTTGAGACCATCAACCCAGGACAAATTGTTAGCACTACTCTTTCCATTCAAAGAGATGGACCCTCTGCCTTTGACCATGCATGGTGCATCATTTCCAAAGTGAACCACACCACCATCATACTCCTCTAAGGATAAAAACTTGCTCCAGTCACCAGTCATATGGTGAGAATAGCCATTGTTAATGATCCACTCATTGGAATCATCAAACCGAGAGACAAGAGCCTTCTTGTCTGCCACATCTTCCTTTACAGCAACAAACACAATGTCTTCATTCTCTTCATCTTCTGATCACTCATTTGTGACACCTTCATCAACTGCCACAAAACAGTTTCTCCGGTTTCCTCCTTTGAATTTCTTAAACCTTTCTGGTTTATCCTTGTTGTCGCTATTAGGAAAATTCATAGCAATATGTCCTATCCGGTTACAAGAGAAACATTTCAAAGGTAGCTTACCTTTGTATTTACTAGTTCCTTTTGAGAATTTCTTGGCTAGAAGTGCTTCAAATTCCATCAAAAACTCTTCATCATTCATTTCTCTGCTCTGATTAGGTTCCCCACTAGTGCTAGCCTCTTTTCCTTTTCGGGAAGGTATAGCAGAGGCTCTAAAAGCAGATTCTATCTTTTGAGCACTGCCATCAAAACTATTCAGCTCACAGGCTATCAACTTGGCTATGATGGAGTCCAAGGACACCTTAGACTTGTCTATTGATCTCAGCTCCTGAATAGCAGCAACCCTTATTGCATAGACTGGCAACAGGGATCTTAGGACTTTGCTTACCATAGTGGAATCTTCTATTTTGCCACCTGCACTCTTGATTTCTCCAACAACCATTTTGATTCTTATTCCATACTGCTGAATGGTCTCTCCTTCAACCATCCTCATGTCTTCAAAATTTCCTCTCAGGCTTTCTTCCTTAGCCTATTTTACATGCTCATCACCACCATAGATATTTTCAAGAGCATCCCATACCTCTTTGGGATTTGCCTTGTCCTGAACATCAATAAACTCAATGTCAGATAGACTACTGATGAGGGCTTCCATGACTTGCCCATTTTCTTGTATCTCTCTCTTTTGGTAATCGGTGAGAGTACTGGTAGGAACAACATATACATTTTCAACATAACTCCAGTGTTGAACACCCATGCTTTTGATGAATATTTTCATCCTGTCTTTCCATATACCAAAATTTTCCCTGTTAAACTTTGGACCTTCCCTCTTCATCATTTGACTAGGATCTTTTCCTCAAGCGGTTAAGCTTACAACATAGAGGACCTGGAGCAGTTTGATACCAATTGATAACTCAATGATAAACCACGAGTAGCAAACCGGTACTGAGAGGGGGGGGTGAATCAGTACAAACACAAATTTACTCCAAAACTGGTTTGACAACAAATACCCCAAATGAATAACAAATAGGGATACCGGTAAAACAGAGTGCGACTGGTAACATCTAGTATAGCTCAATCAGTCATGAACTGGTCACTCAATAAGCTACCCTCTTAGCTCAATACTACATTATCATTATATTCTCATGCATAAACAAATAAACTTTAACCATCAGATCTTCACAACAGTGAGTTCAATATGTTTTATAGATAGGCATAAAACATAAAACCTTCATATGCTTAACAAGTAAAACAAAGCATCACAAGACAAAAGCATTTCACATGGCACACATATTTTTCACGTGGAAACCCAACTAGGAAAAACCACGGTGGGGATGAATACCCACAAGCTTCTTTTTGATCTTTAGAAGTTCACTTTGTTAGGAGCCTTGTCCGGTTAAAGACATTACAATAGGTTCTACTAGGAACCGATCCTGTTAGGGATCACCCGGTTAAGGGATACCCAGTTAAGGGTTAAAACCCGGTAGGGTCACCTTGTTAGAGGATTTCAAGAACTCAATAGCTGAAAGGATCTCCTAAGCTCTCTAGCTTCTTAGAACTCATTAGCCTTGAGTTACCTGGTTAAGGGATTTGAATCAAGCTGGTTAAGACCACCCAATTTAAGGGATTTTAAATCAAGCCAGTTAAGGCTACCCTGTTAGGGGATTTTAAAATTGTTGAAGTGGTTAGAGATCAACAGGAATTACAATGATCTGTTAACAACACTCAATGCTAATGCAGATCTGTTTTGGTTCCTCTTCACCTTCTGCACATTCACTTTGTAGATATCTCTTCTCTCCTTTGGTCTGGCAAGAATCACATATCACTTCCCTTGGATACACACTCACAACTTTTTCCAACAACCTCAGAAAGAAGCACAACATCGACCTTATAGGAAACATACAGGTTGGTAGAAAAAACCCTAAACCCTAAACCTGTTAGGTTAAGCAATTCAAATGGTTCGATCCTGACCATTGAATCATACTGCATTAAATGCAACAATCTTGAATCGGTCTCAAGACATTCTCCATCATCCATTATCCACCGATTTCATGGCGGCTAATAACCCATCACACATTATCACCATTTGACAGACTTCACACATTCCCGAGGTAGATAGGAATAGTCTTCTTCATGCAAGATCCTTCACGCGCATAGAGCTTACGTGGCAACATGATCTATCCTCCATCATATTGCTAACTCATCACACAAAGATCACCGATTGAGTCACACAAACTTGAGGTACTCCAACTAGAAACCCTGAAGTGGAAGCTACCTATCAACTGGTAGTCATACAATGCTCCCATGTGCCAGTTCCCATAACTACATGCCGGTTCACCTTGAACAAATATGTCGCTTCACTTTGGCATATAAACCGGTTCATACAAATGCAGTTCCTCTCTCTCTTCACTTATCACATGTGCTGGTTCACACTATATTTCATATTGACATCAATGAAAACATACAATATCATTATGTCTTCATGCCGATTCACATAATGCCAACACCCTTTGTGTGTCTTTTGTTTATTGTTTATCTTCTTTTTTTGTGTGTCCTTTCATGTGGTTGTATGAGTTAAAACCCTTGGTTTGGGGGATTTTTCCCTCAAACTTAGTGATGTCTTCTCTCTCTCTCTCTCTCTCTCTCTCTCTCTCTCTCTCTCTCTCTCTCTCTCTCTCTCTCTCTCTCTCTCTTCTAATTTACCATTAGTATGTGTGTGTAGGCCTCTTACTCCTGCTTATGTGTTGGCATTATCGATGAATTGATTATGTGTTGCATTGACGTTTTGTCATTGATATCAACACTAGATGTTATGGTTGGTTACCGACTGATAGGTTTTGGTTACTGACAGATAGGTTTTGGTTACTTGTAGAAGATCTAGTGTTACTGACAGAAGATATTATCTGTTGGACACTTCTGGCATGTTTGGATCAAAGGAGTACGTTTGATTTTATGTGTTACATGTTGTTGGACATGTTTTAGTTAGTTGGTATTGACTTGGCAATCAGATTCTATCATACACTCTTGTAAACCCATACCGACATTGGTTTAAGGTTTAACTGGCAAAGCTTTAACTGAGACATCTTGACAGGATACATAAGTGGTGTTGGTGTGGCTTCTAGATGGATTTAAGGATGTTGAAGATGTTCTTTGATCGTGCCTCAACTGAGTGAAGACATTTCTTTGGCGTGATAGACCCAGATTAGGTTCGGTGCCTATCTAGGTTATTGACCAATATCATGTTAATGTGTTTTGTACATGTTACCGGGATGTTTCGGGATGTTCTATTGATTGGTTATTATTGTTTTGGTCTTAAACCAACATAGAATATCATTATAATATGGATTTATGTAATGATCTTATTGTAATATCTTTTACGTGGCCGACCTAATTGGTTTAGGCCTTAGGGTTGGTATAAAAGGATGTAAGATCTCATTATAGAATGTGTGTCATGGTCTTGGAATGCAATATCATATGCGAAGGAGATTTGGTCAATCATAGATGACTGAATTGGGATTAAGGAAGAGGTCAAAGGCCTCTGGTATTAAGCTTAACTAGGACTGTAATCAGGCATGGTAGATGCTATCTCTAGCAGTTCATTATTCTTGATTGTTGTCAATTTATCTTGAGGTAGTTATAACCTCTTTGTAGTCAGTGAGACTTTTGTAATGAGCAGGACACTCTAGGCAATGTGCCTTCCTACATGTCCAGGCCTCTCATTGTATCTCATACTTTCTACAGAAGTATCATCTGACTGTGGGTGGGCTTCTCGTCGTGGTTTTTCCCTTTTTGATTTTTCCACGTACAAATCATGGTGTTATGTGGTATGGTTGCATTGTGTTGATTATCTATTTTATTGTTGTTTCATTGCTTACTGGTATCTATTTATGATATTCCTGTACTTAATGTTTATGTGATCTAGTTAAAGGTTATTAAGTGGATTAATTGATATAATCTGTTAACAACTGATTCACCCCCCCCCCCCCCTCTTAGTTGTTCACTAGTTATCCTAACAATCGGTATCAAATCTTTGGTCCTCTTTTGCAGAAGCTTAACCTTTTGAGGTAGATCCTATGGCAGCTAACACTTCAAATTCACCAGAAACTATTTTCAGAAGAGAAATCCCTAAGCTTGATGGAAAAAATTATGGGATATGGAAAATTTGAATGGAGACTCATCTTAGATGTCTTGGCAAGGATATTTGGGAGATCACTAAGAAATAATATATACCTTATGATCTGATATCTAGCAATCCTACTCCTGCAGGCTTGGATAAGAATATTGAAAATGATTGTAGAGCTAGAGAAGCCCTCTTATGTGCACTTACTGATCAACAAATCATGGGATTGATTGATATATCATCGGAAAATGATATGTGGGATAAATTGCAAACTCTGAATGAAGGTGATCCCACTGTCAAAATTGCTAAACTTGATGGTTATCGGGTAAGGTATGAAAACTTGAAGATGGAAGATAATGAAAGAATTGTTGTGTTTGTGGAAAGAGTAAATGAGATTGTTATGGGAATTCAATTTTGTGGAGGATCTCTGAGTGAAGATGAAATAGTTTCCAAATTCTTGAGAGCCCTCCCACCGGCTTACAAGATGAAGGCAACTACAATTAATGATTTGAGAACAATGGCAAACACTTGAGTTAACAGAGACATTCTGATTGGGAAATTATCTTCTTTTGAGCTTGAAGAATTTGGATCTTCTGGAGCTGTAAAGTCTGAACCTGCTTTTCATGCATCATCATCTACTAGTAAAAGTGATTGAAAAACCTTATATGCAAAAAAATTGGAAGATATGAGGAAAGAAGATGAAGAATTTGAGCAACTTGAAGCCTTATTTGCTAGAAGAGTTGTAAGTTCTGATACTAAATGTAAAGTTTTGATGCCAATAGCTAACAAGATGAGGGGGGGGGGGGGGGTAAATCATACAAACTTAATCTTCCATTAAATCAACAGATTCAACCTCAGTTACTTATACTTCAGCAATATAACCAAAAATTGCTAAACATGCTAAGTTATAAACATATAATCATCATAGCACATATAACACCAGATTTAACATGCAAACCCAAATAGGGAAAAACCATTGTGGGATTTCAGACCCACTAAGTAATATACTCTTCTAGAGTATGCTCAGTTAAAAGAAAATCCTGTTAAAGATTACAAACACATTGCTAGATGTGACCCGGTTAAGGGATTTCCCTCAGATCTGTTAGGATCTTCACTTTGTTAGAAGTGACCTTGTCAAAGTATTTCAAACACTCATTTAGAATGTTACCTTGCTAGAGGTTTTACAAATAAGTCTGTTATGTCCACTTGGTTAAGATATTTTCTTTCACTTACAAAATAACAGTAATAAAAATATATCTACAACTTCACATCTAAAATGCTAAAGCAGATTTTTATTTGCTCAAAACAATCTTGTCATAGGACTTATCTTGTCCCTCTGCTGGGCTCCCTACTCTGTTATTCAAATAGGTTTTCAACCTTCTCTGCTCGATAATCACTATGTAGCATCCCTGTGCTTACACTTGCCCGCATACATTGTTTATCAACAATTTCTTATTTATAAACAATTGCTAACTGCTTAATCTCCTTGATCACATTTCCCATGATCAATCTTAGCCATCAGATCTTCAATCTTGTCTAGGTTCAATGTATCCTTCGATCTGAAAATGTTTTACCTTGCCTAGGGACTTGTATTCCTTTCTAGGAACTTGCGCTAGATTATTGCGGTTCAATATGCGCTGTAGATCTTCCTGTCGATCTTCCATTGGCATGGATCCTTAATAAACTTCATGCACGACATACCAATCATTTATACATCTCCAGCTAATCATTGTCTTTCATTAAATAATGCTTTTATCCATCCAATGCGATCTATCATAACTCAGTTGCAACTCGGTAAATACTAAACTTTACTCGGTAGACATTCTGCCTTCATTAACCGATATCGATAACCTTAGGGTTTATCGACTAGGTTCCTTAGGATTTACCAACTAGGCTCTTTACTTGGTGACATAGTATAGTATTAACCTTACAATCAACAACATATGTAGGATATCACAACAATCTAAACATCATGATCTCATCATTGTCTAACTCGGTAATAGTTGCCCATTGAATAACTTATTTCTCCCCTTATTCATCACATTCTTTCTCTGTCTTTTACCGACATCTTAATTCTCTTCAAATCAATCTTCTCAAGATATGGCAACATCATACTAAATCAGAAAATCAATTTCTTGACATCAATGACAAAATAATGTTATAAAGATAGTTATCATCCTTCTTTAGTTATATCAAATAATCTCCAACAACCTTCTCAACATCCTTAATGAAATGTTAACAATCTTTCTTTCTACTGAAATGCCAACAATCTCCCCCTTTGGCATTGATGGAAAAACCAACAATTAAATGGTAATACCAACAAGATAATCAAACTAATTCAGATTCAGATTGCCGTAAGACTTCCCCTGTTATCCTTGAGTTGTTAAAATCTTCTTAAGCCTTCTCCCTTTTTCATTAGGCTTTTGAGATGTTGTCTTGCATTTAGTCTTCTCCCTTTTTCAGTAATCTACTCTTCCTGCCATTAGTCTTCCATTATCTTCTTCATTTAGGGCTTTACCATTCATTCATTCAAAAATTTAGTCTTCTCCCCCTTTGACAACAATTCCAAAAAGTAAAAGAAGTAAATCATGATTTCTTCCCTTGTGAAGTGATTTGTCTTGCTATGTATCATCTCAGTCTCGGTTAGAGAAACTTGTCTCTATTCACTATTTCCTGCACACCTTTAGAAAACCTTCTAAAGTGCGTAAATCAGCATCAATCCACACATAATATTCTGTAGATTCATCGAATTGATGCTTTCACCAAACTCTATCAGTGAGTAGAAGATAGGGGTAGGACCCCTAACTTGCTTCTGAGATACTCAAAAGTGTCCCTTGGCAGTGGCTATGTGAAGATGTCTACTAATTTCTCCTTAGAACAAATATATTCTAGCACAACTTTCTTCTCTTGAACTTCTTCTCTGAGATAATGATACTTTATAGATATATGCTTTGCCCTAGAGTGCATTACCGGATTCTTTGAAATGTTAATGGCACTAGTATTATCACAAAATATAGTTACTGGCTTGATAACTTTCTCATTTATACCATCCAATAGTTGTTTGATCCATGCTATATTTGTGCAATTCAATGTTGCAACAACATATTCAGCTTCTGTTATTGACTATGAAATACATCCTTGTTTCTTGCTAAGCCAACTTACTAGTCTTTCTCCTAAAAAGAAAGGTCCACCACTTGTGCTTTTCCTGTCATCAATGTTATCAACATCAGTATAAGCTCTTAAATCAAAATCATTTCTCTTTTCATATACTAAGCCATAATCTTCAGTGCCTCTCAAGTATCTGGAAATTCTCTTGATTGTTGTCATATGGGTTTCCTTGGGATCTGCAGCAAATCTTGCAACAATACCTACTGCATGTGCTATATCAGGTCTACTATGCACAACATATTGCAACTTCCCAATCATAGATTGGTAAAGTGTCTCATCAACAGATGCAGATTCATCATTCTTTGATAGTTTACAGTTAGTAGTCATAGGAGCACTTATTGGTTTAGAATTCCCCATTCCAAATTTCTTCAAGATTTCCTTTATGTACTTGGATTGAGTAATGAAAATCTCATCTTTCATTTGTAGTATCTGTAAACCTATAAAATACTTTATCTCACCGATTAGTGACATCTCAAATTGTTTGCACATTTCATTACCAAAGTTTTTGCATAGAGAGTCATTACCACAAAAAATAATATCATCAACAAATATGGTTGAGATCAGTATTCCATTGTTCTCATCATTCTTCATGTACATGTTGCTATTTTCACTTGTCATTATAAAACCAATCTTGATCAAATAAGAGTGCAGTCTCTCATACCATGCTCTAGGTGCTTGTTTCATACCATATAAAGCTTTGTTTAGTTTACATACCTGATCTTTATTCTTGTCTTCAACAAATCCTTCAGGTTGTTCTATATAAACTTCTTCCTCTAGTATACCATTCAAAAATGTAGATTTAACATCCATTTGATATACCTTGAAATTTTTGAAAGCAGCATATGCCAACAATGTTCTTACTCCCTCAAGTCTAGCCATAGGTGCAAAAGTTTCACCATAATCTATTCCTTCTTCTTGAGCATAACCTTTGCAAACTAGTCTTGCTTTGTTGAGAATGACCTCACCTTTTTCATTTAGCTTGTTTCTAAAAATCCACTTTGTACCGATTATATTTTTGTCCTTTGGTCTTGGGATCAGTGTCCATGTGTCATTCTTCTTGATTTGATCAATCTCTTCTATCATAACATTTACCCAATCTTCACTGTTAAATGCCTCTTTCACTATTCTCGGTTCAAATTCAGATATCAGACATGTGTTCTGTCTCAATTTGTTCCGTGTCATCACTGGATCATCCTTATCTCCTATAATCTCACTTGATGCATGATGATCTTCTTCATCACTCAGTAAATGGACATTATCTTCATTTTCTTCAGCAGTTTTCTCGATAGGACTTCTCGATTGAACATAAACAAATTCTTCATAATCTTCTAGTTCTTTGGAATTTCCTTCATCATTTCTTTCTGCAAATTCATCAATTTTCACATTTGCACTTTCCACTATTTTGTTAGATGAATTGATCAGACATTTAAATGCTTTACTTCTAGAAGAATAACCAATAAATATTCCTTCTTCACTTTTCTGATCAAAGTTTCCATTTCTGTCATCTTTGTGAACATAGCATCTACTTCCAAAGATTTTAAAATAACTTACATTAGGTTTCCTGTCATACCAGATTTTATATGGTGTCTTCATAGTTCCTTTCTTTAGTTGAACTCGGTTCAGGGTATAAACTGCAGTGTTGATTGCTTCTCTCCAAAATATTTGAGGTACCCTCTTTTCTATCATCAGGGTTCTAGCACAATCTACAATTGATCTGTTTCTTCTCTTGGCTATCCCATTTTGCTGAGGTGTTCTCGATGCAGATACTTGCCTTTTTATACCATGATCATTGCAGAATAAGTTAAATTCAACAGAAGTGAACTCTCCTCCTCTATTAGATCTAAGACATTTCAGCTGTCTTCTTGTTTCATTTTAAACTCTAGCCTTGTACCATTTAAACATTTGAAAAGCTTTTGATTTTTGTTTGAAAAACATAACTGGCATCATCCTTGAGTAATCATCCACAAATAATATGAAATATTTATCACCATAATAACTTTGAACTTTCATGGGACCACAAAGATCAAAGTGTACTAGATCTAAAATTCCTTTAGAAGTGTAGGACTTACTTGTAAAGTTTGATCTTGTCATCTTACCCATCTGGAATCTTCAGCACATAGCATTCTCAGGTTTTTCCAGACTCAGTAGACCTCTTACTCAGTGCTTCTTACTTATTTTGATCAGATTATCAAAATTTACATGACAAAACCTTTTATTTCATAACCAGGTATCATCTATCTTAGCATAAAGACACTTGTTTCGAGTTGAGTCAAGATGAAATGTATTACCTTTTGTTTGTGTCCCGGTAACAGCTAACTTTCCATGCTTGTCATGAACTTTGACAATTCCTTTCAGAAATTCTATTCGTTATCCTGTATTGTTTAGTTGTGCTACACTCAACAAATTGTATTTCAAACCTTCAACCCAGTATACATCATCACATTCAGCATTGTCAAGAAGTGTTATAGATCCTTTACCTTTCACCGGACATGGTACATCATTACCAAATCTTACATATCCTCCATTATAGTCTTCTAATTTAACAAACTTGTGTTTATCACATGTCATATGATGTAAGCATCCAATGTCCATGATCCAAGAATCATTATTATTTATGTGATATATTAAGGCTTTTTTTTAATACCTTTCTCCATCAGATCCATCTTTAATAGCCATGTAAACAACTTCCTCAGTATCAGTTTCATCAGATTTATCATCGTTGGATTCCTCAACAGCTACTAGGCATGTCTTTCTGTCTCTCCTTCTGAAGTCTCAGTGTCCTCTGTATTAGTTCTCTTTCTGCCTGTTAATCTCGGTATTCTCTCTTTTCACTAGATTCTTTGTCAAGACAGTTAGAAGCCATATGTCCTATTTTATCACAACTGAAACATTTTAAAGGTAGCTTTCCTTTATACTTACCTTTTCCTCTCGGTAACCTTCTAGCTAATAATGCTTCAAACTCTTCTTGCTTCTTGATTTCCTCATACAATTTGTGCACTTCTTCCATGTTCTTATGAAATCTTTCACTTGCTCCACTGTGATTCCCTTCAGAGTACTTACTCATTCTATCATTGTAATCATTAGATTCACCAATATGAAAAGAATTGAATGCAGATTCTACTTTATTTTCTAAATACCCATTGTTATCAAAATTACTTAACTCAAATGCATGTAGCTTACCAATAGTTGCATCCATAGAAACTGGCATGCTAGGTACGGACCTAAATTCATTGATTGCAGAGACTCGAATGGCATAAGTAGGTAGAAGGGTTCTCAACAACTTACTTGTTACATCATTTTCTTCAATAGTTCCTCCTGCTCCTTTAATTTGATTGACAATCTCCTTTAACCTTGTAATGTATTGGGTTATGTTCTCACCTTCATTCATTCTCATGGATTCAAGTTGTCCTCTTAGACTATCTACTTTTTCTCTTTGAACATGTTCATCACTGCCATACATAGATATGAGCTTAGTCCACATTGCTTTTGCATCATTACAGCCTTCTAGATCATTAAACTCTAAGTCGATCAATGCTGATGTTATTTCAATCATAGCTTGAATATGTTCTTGCTTTGTCTTTATCTCTTCCAAGGTCATTGGGTTGGTTCTTGGTGGTATGTAATCATTCTCCAAATAATATTTTGCATATTCTCCAATTCCTTATAAATGCAACTTCATCCTTTTCTGCCATGTGGAGAAACTTGACTTGTTTAGCTTCGGTGCATCCCTTTTATACATCTTCGGATCTTTGCCTCAAATACCTTTAAAATTTTCTTCTGAAGTCCAAAGATCTAATACCAATTGTAAGTTCTGATACTAAATGTAAAGTTCTAATGCCAATAGCTAACAAGATGAGAGGGGGGAGATGAATCATACAAACTTAATCTTCCATAAAATCAACAGATTCAACCTCGGTAACTCATACTTTAGCAATATAACCAAAAACTACTAAACATGCTAACTCATAAACATATAATCATCATAACACATATAACACCAGATTCAACATGGAAACCCAAATAGGGAAAAAACACTATGGGATTTTGGACCCACTAAGAAATATACTCTTCTAGAGTATGCTCGGTTAAAAGCAAATCCTGTTAAAGATTACAAACACATTGCTAGATGTGACCGGTTAAGGGATTTCCCTCAGTTCTGTTAGGATCTTCACTTTGTTAGAAGTGACCTTGTCAAAGGATTTCAAACACTCAATTAGAATGTTACCTTGCTAGAGGGTTTACAGATAAGATTGTTAAGTCCACTCGGTTAAGAGATTTTCTATCACTTACAAAATAACAGTAATAAAAATATATCTACAACTTCACATCTAAAATGCTAAAGCAGATTCTTATTTTCTCAAAACAATCTTGTCATAGGACTTATCTTGTCCCTCTACTAGGCTACCTACTCTGTTATTCAAACATGTCAAGATTCTGTGCTCGCTAATCACTATGTAGCATCCCCATGCTTACACTTGCCCGCATACATTGTTTATCAACAATTTCTTATTTATAAACAATTGCTAACCACTTAATCTCCTTGATCACATTTCCCATGATCAATCTTAGCCGTCAGATCTTCAATCTTGACTAGGTTCAATGTATCCTTTGATCTGAAAACATTTTACCTCGCCTAGGGACTTGCATTCTTTTCTAGGAACTTGTGCTAGGTTATTGTGGTTCAATCTGCACTGTAGATCTTCCTACCGATCTTCCATTGCCTTAGATCTTTAACAAACTTCATGCACGGCATACCAATCATTTATATATCTCTAGCTAATCATTGTCTTTCATTAAATAATGCTTTTATCCATCCAATGCGATCTGTCATAACTCGGTTGCAACTCAATAAATATAAAACTTTACTCGATAGACATTCCGCCTTCATTAACCAATATAAATAACCTTAGGGTTTACCGACTAGGTTCCTTAGGGTTTACCAACTAGGCTCTTTACTTGGTGACATAGTATAGTATTAACCTTACAATCAACAACATATGTAGGATATCACAACAATCTAAACATCAAGATCTAATCATTGTCTAACTCGGTAATAGTTGCCCATTGAATAACTTATTTCTCCCTTGATTCATCACAATCTTTCTATGTCTTTTACCGACATCTTAATTATCTTCAAATCAATCTTCTCAAGATATGGCAACATCATACTAAATCAGAAAATCAATTTCTTGACATCAATGACAAAATAATGTTATAAAGATAGTTATCATCCTTCTTTAGTTATATCAAATAATCTCCAACAACCTTCTCAATATCCTTAATGAAATGCTAACAATCTTTCTTTCTACTGAAATGCCAACAAGAGTACCTAAAGGACCGACATGAAGGAAAAGAACCTTTTAAATATTTGACATGTAATAAGATTGGTCATTTTGCATCTAGATGTCCTGAAAGGAATCCAAGCTTTGAGGAAAGAGTTAATAAATCACTTAAGCCCAGCCAAAACATATATAGATTCAAGAAAAGTAAACAATGCTACATAGCAGATGAGGAAGGACTAAGTGATGACTTTGGGGATGAACCGATAGAAGACTCTGCTAGTGGATCCAACAATTGAAAGGAATGGGTGTTCTATGCTTTAAAGGAAGATGAACCGGAACCGGCTATCATGAATGAAGAAAAGGCCTTGGCAACAAAAGTTGAATATAAGGATGAATGGATAATTGATAGTTGATGCTCACATCATATGACTAGAGATAAAAGAAAATTTATGTCCCTCTGCTGGGCTCCCTACTCTGTTATTCAAATAGGTTTTCAACCTTCTCTGCTCGGTAATCACTATGTAGCATCCCTGTGCTTACACTTGCCTGCATACATTGTTTATCAACAATTTCTTATTTATAAACAATTGCTAACTGCTTAATCTCCTTGATCACATTTCCCATGATCAATCTTAGCCATCAGATCTTCAATCTTATCTAGGTTCAATGTATCCTTCGATCTGAAAATGTTTTACCTCGCCTAGGGACTTGTATTCCTTTCTAGGAACTTGTGCTAGGTTATTGCGGTTCAATATGCGTTGTAGATCTTCCTGCCGATCTTCCATTGCCATAGATCCTTAACAAACTTCATGCACGACATACCAATTGTTTATACATCTCCAGCTAATCATTGTCTTTCATTAAATAATGCTTTTATCCATCCAATGCGATCTATCATAACTCAGTTGCAACTCGGTAAATACTAAACTTTACTCGGTAGACATTCCCCCTTCATTAACCGATATCGATAACCTTAGGGTTTACTGACTAGGTTCCTTAGGATTTACCGACTAGGCTCTTTACTTGGTGACATAGTATAGTATTAACCTTACAATCAACAACATATGTAGGATATCACAACAATCTAAACATCATGATCTCATCATTGTCTAACTCGGTAATAGTTGCCCATTGAATAACTTATTTCTCCCCTTATTCATCACATTCTTTTTCTGTCTTTTACCGACATCTTAATTCTCTTCAAATCAATCTTCTCAAGATATGGCAACATCATACTAAATCAGAAAATCAATTTCTTGACATCAATGACACAATAATGTTATAAAGATAGTTATCATCCTTCTTTAGTTATATCAAATAATCTCCAACAACCTTCTCAATATCCTTAATGAAATGCTAACAATCTTTCTTTCTACTGAAATGCCAACAATCTCCCCCTTTGGCATTGATGGCAAAACCAACAATTAAATGGTAATACCAACAAGATATTCAAACTGATTCGGATTCAGATTGCCGTAAGACTTCTCCTGTTATCCTTGAGTTGTTAAAATCTTTTGAAGCCTTTTCCCTTATTAATTAGGCTTCTGAGATGTTGTCTTGCATTTAGTCTTCTCCCTTTTTCAGTAATCTACTCTTCCTATCATTAGTCTTCCATTATCTTCTTCATTTAGGGCTTTACCATTCATTCATTCAACCATTTAGTCTTCTCCCCCTTTGACAACAATTCCAAAAAGTAAAAGAACTAAATCATGATTTCTTCCCCTGTGAAGTGATTTGTCTTACTATGTATCATCTCAGTCTCGGTTAGAGAAACTTGTCTCTATTCACTATTTCCTGCACACCTTTAGAAAACCTTCTAAAGTGCGTAAATCAGCATCAATCCACACATAATATTCTGTAGATTCATCGAATTGATGCTTTCACCAAACTCTATCAGTGAGTAGAAGATAGGGGTAGGACCCCTAACTTGCTTCTGAGATACTCAAAAGTGTCCCTTGGTAGTGGCTTTGTGAAGATGTCTACTAATTTCTCCTTAGAACTGATATATTCCAGCACAACTTTCTTCTCTTGAACTTCTTCTCTGAGATAATGATACTTTATAGATATATGCTTTGCCCTAGAGTGCATTACCGGATTCTTTGAAATGTTAATGGCACTAGTATTATCACAAAATATAGTTACTGGCTTGATAAATTTCTCATTTATACCATCCAATAGTTGTTTGATCCATGCTATATTTGTGCAATTCAATGTTGCAACAACATATTCAGCTTCTGTTATTGACTGTGAAATACATCCTTGTTTCTTGCTAAGCCAACTTACTAGTCTTTCTCCTAAAAAGAAAGGTCCACCACTTGTGCTTTTCCTGTCATCAATGTTATCAACATCAGTATAAGCTCTTAAATCAAAATCATTTCTCTTTTCATATACTAAGCCATAATCTTCAGTGCCTCTCAAGTATCTGAAAATTCTCTTGATTGTTGTCATATGGGTTTCCTTGGGATCTGCAGCAAATCTTGCAACAATACCTACTGCATGTGCTATATCAAGTCTACTATGCACAACATATTGCAACTTCCCAATCATAGATTGGTAAAGTGTCTGATCAACAGATGCAGATTCATCATTCCTTGATAGTTTGTAGTTAGTAGTCATAGGAGCACTTATTGGTTTAGAATTCCCCATTCCAAATTTCTTCAAGATTTCCTTTATGTACTTGGATTGAGTAATGAAAATCTCATCTTTCATTTGTAGTATCTGTAAACCTATAAAATACTTTATCTCACCGATTAGTGACATCTCAAATTGTTTGCACATTTCATTACCAAAGTTTTTGCATAGAGAGTCATTACCACAAAAAATAATATCATCAACAAATATGGTTGAGATCAGTATTCCATTGTTCTCATCATTCTTCATGTACATGTTGCTATTTTCACTTGTCCTTATAAAACCAATCTTGATCAAATAAGAGTGCAGTCTCTCATACCATGCTCTAGGTGCTTGTTTCATACCATATAAAGCTTTGTTTAGTTTACATACCTGATCTTTATTCTTGTCTTCAACAAATCCTTCAGGTTGTTCTATATAAACTTCTTCCTCTAGTATACCATTCAAAAATGTAGATTTAACATCCATTTGATATACCTTGAAATTTTTGAAAGCAGCATATGCCAACAATGTTCTTACTCCCTCAAGTCTAGCCATAGGTGCAAAAGTTTCACCATAATCTATTCCTTCTTCTTGAGCATAACCTTTGCAAACTAGTCTTGCTTTGTTGAGAATGACCTCACCTTTTTCATTTAGCTTGTTTCTGAAAATCCACTTTGTACCGATTATATTTTTGTCCTTTGGTCTTGGGATCAGTGTCCATGTGTCATTCTTCTTGATTTGATCAATCTCTTCTGTCATAGCATTTACCCAATCTTCACTGTTAAATGCCTCTTTCACTATTCTCAGTTCAAATTCAGATATCAGACATGTGTTCTGTCTCAATTTGTTCCTTGTCATCACTGGATCATCCTTATCTCCTATAATCTCACTTGATGCATGATGATCTTCTTCATCACTCAGTAAATGGACATTATCTTCATTTTCTTCTGTAGTTTTCTCGATAGGACTTCTCGATTGAACATAAACAAATTCTTCATAATCTTCTAGTTCTTTGGAATTTCCTTCATCATTTCTTTCTGCAAATTCATCAATTTTCACATTTGCACTTTCCACTATTTTGTTAGATGATTTGGTCAGACATTTAAATGCTTTACTTCTAGAAGAATAACCAATAAATATTCCTTCTTTACTTTTCTGATCAAAGTTTCCATTTCTGTCATCTTTGTGAACATAGCATCTACTTCCAAAGATTTTAAAATAAGTTACATTAGGTTTCTTGTCATACCAAATTTTATATGGTGTCTTCATAGTTCCTTTCTTTAGTTGAACTCGGTTCAGGGTGTAAATTGCAGTGCTGATTGCTTCTCTCCAAAATATTTGAGGTACCCTCTTTTCTATCATCAGGGTTCTAGCACAATCTATAATTGATTTGTTTCTTCTCTCGGCTATCCCATTTTGCTGAGGTGTTCTCGATGCAGATACTTGCCTTTTTATACCATGATCATTGCAGAATAAGTTAAATTCAACAGAAGTGAACTCTCCTCCTCTATTAGATCTAAGACATTTCAGCTGTCTTCTTGTTTCATTTTCAACTCTAGCCTTGTACCATTTAAACATTTGAAAAGCTTTTGATTTTTGTTTGGAAAACATAACTGGCATCATCCTTGAGTAATCATCCACAAATAATATGAAATATTTATCACCATAATAACTTTGAACTTTCATGGGACCACAAAGATCAAAGTGTACTAGATCTAAAATTCCTTTAGAAGTGTAGGACTTACTTGTAAAGCTTGATCTTGTCATCTTACCCATCTGGAATCCTCGACACATAGCATTCTCAGGTCTTTCCAGACTCGGTAGACCTCTTACTCAGTGCTTCTTACTTATTTTGATCAGATTATCAAAATTTACATGACAAAACCTTTTATTCCATAACCAGGTATCATCTATCTTAGCATAAAGACACTTGTTTCGAGTTGAGTCAAGATGAAATGTATTACCTTTTGTTTGTGTCCCGGTAGCAGCTAACTTAACATGCTTGTCATGAACTTTGACAATTCCTTTTAGAAATTCTATTCGTTATCTTGTATTGTTTAGTTGTGCTACACTCAACAAATTGTATTTCAAACCTTCAACCCAGTATACATCATCACATTCAGCATTGTCAAGAAGTGTTATAGATCCTTTACCTTTCACCGGACATGGTACATCATTACCAAATCTTACATATCCTCCATTATAGTCTTCTAATTTAACAAACTTGTGTTTATCACATGTCATATGATGTAAGAATCCAATGTCCATGATCCAAGAATCATTATTATTTATGTGATATATTAAGGATTTTTTTTAATACCTTTCTTCATTAGATCCATCTTTAATAGCCATGTAAACAACTTCCTCAGTATCAGTTTCATCAGATTTATCATCGTTGGATTCCTCGACAGCTACTAGGCATGTCTTTCTGTCTCTCCTTCTGAAGTCTCAGTGTCCTCTGTATTGGTTCTCTTTCTGCCTGTTAATCTCAGTATTCTCTCTTTTCACTAGATTCTTTGTCAAGACAGTTAGAAGCCATATGTCCTATTTTATCACAACTGAAACATTTTAAAGGTAGCTTTCCTTTATACTTACCTTTTCCTCTCGGTAACCTTCTAGCTAATAATTCTTCAAACTCTTCTTGCTTCTTGATTTCCTCATACAATTTGTGCGCTTCTTCCATGTTCTTGTGAAATCTTTCACTTGCTCCACTGTGATTCCCTTCAGAGTACTTACTCATTCTATCATTGTAATCATTAGATTCACCAATATGAAAAGAATTGAATGCAGATTCTACTTTATTTACTAAATACCCATTGTTATCAAAATTACTTAACTCAAATGCATGTAGCTTACCAATAGTTGCATCCATAGAAACTGGCATGTTAGGTACAGACCTAAATTCATTGATTGCAGAGACTCGAATGGCATAAGTAGGTAAAAGGGTTCTCAACAACTTACTTGTTACATCATTTTCTTCAATAGTTCCTCTTGCTCCTTTAATTTGATTGACAATCTCCTTTAACCTTGTAATGTATTGGGTTATGTTCTCACCTTCATTCATTCTCATGGATTCAAGTTGTCCTCTTAGACTATCTACTTTTTCTCTTTGAACATGTTCATCACTGCCATACATAGATATGAGCTTAGTCCACATTGCTTTTGCATCATTACAGCCTTCTAGATCATTAAACTCTAAGTCGATCAATGCTGATGTTATTTCAATCATAGCTTGAATATGTTCTTGCTTTGTCTTTATCTCTTCCAAGGTCATTGGGTTGGTTCTTGGTGGTATGTAATCATTCTCCAAATAATATTTTGCATATTCTCCAATTCCTTATAAATGCAGCTTCATCCTTTTCTGTCATGTGGAGAAACTTGACTTGTTTAGCTTCGGTGCATCCCTTTTATACATCTTCGGATCTTTGCCTCAAATACCTTTAAAATTTTCTTCTGAAGTCCAAAGATCTGATACCAATTGTAAGTTCTGATACTAAATGTAAAGCTCTAATGCCAATAGCTAACAAGATGAGAGGGGGGGGGGGGGGGGTGAATCATACAAACTTAATCTTCCATAAAATCAACAGATTCAACCTCGGTAACTCATACTTTAGCAATATAACCAAAAACTGCTAAACATGCTAACTTATAAACATATAATCATCATAACACATATAACACTAGATTCAACGTGGAAACCCAAATAGGGAAAAAACACTATGGGATTTTGGACCCACTAAGAAATATACTCTTCTAGAGTATGCTCGGTTAAAAGCAAATCCTGTTAAAGATTACAAACACATTGCTAGATGTGACCGGTTAAGGGATTTCCCTCAGTTCTGTTAGGATCTTCACTTTGTTAGAAGTGACCTTGTCAAAGGATTTCAAACACTCAATTAGAATGTTACCTTGCTAGAGGGTTTACAAATAAGATTGTTAAGTCCACTCGGTTAAGAGATTTTCTATCACTTACAAAATAACAGTAATAAAAATATATCTACAACTTCACATCTAAAATGCTAAAGAAGATTCTTATTTTCTCAAAACAATCTTGTCATAGGACTTATCTTGTCCCTCTACTAGGCTCCCTACTATGTTATTCAAACATGTCAAGATTCTGTGCTCACTAATCACTATGTAGCATCCCCGTGGTTACACTTGCCCACATACATTGTTTATCAACAATTTCTTATTTATAAACAATTTCTAACCACTTAATCTCCTTGATCACATTTCCCATGATCAATCTTAGCTGTCAGATCTTCAATCTTGACTAGGTTCAATGTATCCTTTAATCTGAAAACATTTTACCTCGCCTAGGGACTTGCATTCTTTTCTAGGAACTTGTGCTAGGTTATTGTGGTTCAATCTACACTGTAGATCTTCTTGCCGATCTTTAACAAACTTCATGCACGACATACCAATCATTTATATATCTCCAGCTAATCATTGTCTTTCATTAAATAATGCTTTTATCCATCCAATGCGATCTGTCATAACTCGGTTGCAACTCAGTAAATATAAAACTTTACTCGATAGACATTCCGCCTTCATTAACTGATATAAATAACCTTAGGGTTTACCGCCTAGGTTCCTTAGGGTTTACCAACTAGGTTCTTTACTTGGTGACATAGTATAGTATTAACCTTACAATCAACAACATATGTAGGATATCACAACAATCTAAACATCATGATCTCATCATTGTCTAACTCGGTAATAGTTGCCCATTGAATAACTTATTTCTCCCTTTATTCATCACATTCTTTCTATGTCTTTTACCGACATCTTAATTATCTTCAAATCAATCTTCTCAAGTTATGGCAACATCATACTAAATCAGAAAATCAATTTCTTGACATCAATGACAAAATAATGTTATAAAGATAGTTATCATCCTTCTTTAGTTATATCAAATAATCTCCAACAACCTTCTCAATATCCTTAATGAAATGCTAACAATCTTTCTTTCTACTGAAATGCCAACAAGAGTACCTAAAGGACCGACATGAAGGAAAAGAACCTTTTAAATATTTGACATGTAATAAGATTGGTCATTTTGCATCTAGATGTCCTGAAAGGAATGCAAGCTTTGAGGAAAGAGTTAATAAATCACTTAAGCCCAGCCAAAACATATATAGATTCAAGAAAAGTAAACAATGCTACATAGCAGATGAGGAAGGACTAAGTGATGACTTTGGGGATGAACCGATAGAAGACTTTGCTAGTGGATCCAACAATTGAAAGGAATGGGTGTTCTATGCTTTAAAGGAAGATGAACTGGAACCGGCTATCATGAATGAAGAAAAGGCCTTGGCAACAAAAGTTGAATATAAGGATGAATGGATAATTGATAGTTGATGCTCACATCATATGACTAGAGATAAAAGAAAATTTATTTCCCTACAATAATACAATGGCTATCAAGTTAGATTTGGAGATGACATGGCATGTATGATCAAAGGTAGAGGTATTATTTCTCTAGATGGAAAGCATAATATTGATAATATCTATTATGTAGAAATTTTAAAGCATAATCTTTTGAGTGTTGGTAAATTGGTGGACACAGGTTTCGAACTTCAATTTAAAGATAGAAAATACAAAATCATTAACAAGACTAGTTTGGAGATTGCAACCGGTATTCAGATTGGAGGTAATATCTTTCACTTAAACACTAGTAATAAGACATGTTTGATTTCTCATATTGATGAGAATTGGCTATGGCATAAGAGGTTGTGTCATGTTAATTTTGATTGTATTGTTAAAATCAATTCAACTAAGGTAGTTAGAGATATACCTAAGATTATGAAGCCTCATAATCTAGTATGTAAGGAATGTCAATTAGGAAAGCAAGTTAAAAATTTGTTTAAGAGCATACATGATAAATCTAATGATGTGCTTGATTTGATTCACACTGACTTATGTAGTCCTGCAAGGACTAGAAGCTTTCAAGGTGATAGGTATTTCATGTTGATTATTTATGACTATTCTAGGATGATGTGGGTGAATTTTCTAAGGGAGAAGTCTGGAGCCTTTGAGAAATTTGTAATGCCCCTACCCTAGTCGGCCTTGGAAAATCTGTTTGACCTTGGTTGACTTCCTATGTGGCATTCTTGAATGGTTGATTAATTGTGATGTAATGTTGTAGATTAGATAATATAAATAATTGTGCATACATATTATTGTGCTTTTGCATCGATTCTTGTGTAGATGTAATTGTTTCCCTAATTCTTGTTATAAATCTCGAGCTAACACCTTCATTGAATATGTATATATATGTATGCTTGCGTGACTCATTGTTGCAGGAGATTGTAGGTACTATACCGCCTAGGTGCAAGGTTCATCTCCATCGGGATTCACAGGGTGGAGTATATCTCCTTCATCCTTAGGATTTGGATTAGGTGGTCATAAAACTCTCATCTTGCCTTAGCCATGATCAGGTGAGCATCATGTGTGGTCCGTAGGGTTCCTTTGTCGTTTGGGTTGCATGTCATGTGATTGGTGGACTTTCTTGTTTTGTGTGCCTTGCATGTGGTAAATGGAGTATGTTATCCTAAGTATTTAATTCCAATTAATGTGTGGATGTATGCATTTTTAATTAAGAAATTTAAAATAGATAGTTTTCTTTTATATGATTAATCGTTAATTTAAGAGATCACTTTATTTATATTTGTAGCAAGCTTAAGTATGTAATTTGAATTAATGTGTTCATTTACGCATTAGTAGTTGAGAAATCAAAATAAATAGGTTTTCTTTTAGGTGATTAATCATTAATTAAAAGGATCGCTTTATTTATGTTGTAGCGAATTTAATTTAATGGTTAATTTTAAATAATGAATTTAATTAGTTTATGTGTTTTAAAAAAAAGGAAATATTTAAAGTTATTTGAAATATAATTAATTTAACCACTTTTGCATTTTGGAAAAGAAAGGGTGAATTTTATTATTTAAAGAAAATCATTTTTAATTTGTAAAGTTTGATATAGTGTAAAAGATAGATTTTGGAAATTAATTTAATTTAAATACTTTACCCTTGTCAATAGTTTGAAATATAAATGTTGGCTTAATTAATATTGAGAAATTAAAATTAAGATTAAATAAGAGAGAAGTATATTAATTAGAAAATCAAGTTAAATTAATTTAATAGTTGAAAAGAATTATTATTTCTTTTTATTTTAAAAGGGCTTAAATTTCGAAATTAGAAATTAGGTCAAAATTGGTTCCCATTTAACCTAGGTTGAAAAATATTTTGGGGGTTGTTGAATGTTTGGAAAAGAAAAATATGGGGATGGAGATTTGAGGATTTTGGCAAGGATGGATTTCTATAGCTGTAGGTTGGGGGCTCTTCTTCGAATCTTACCAGGAATGTTAAAGAGGTAGGATCTCGGTTTTTCCCTTTTGTTTCTTTGCTAAATCAAAATAAAAATGGTATTTGGTGGATCTTCATGAAATGTTGGTTTAAAAATATCCATGAATGCTCTTAAAATTTGAATATTAGTTGTGAATATTGTTTGTTTTTGGGTTCAAGAATGTTTAAATGGTTTTGTGTTTGAGCAAATCTTGTTATCTGAAAGCTATTGATTTTTTTGGGAAAATCATGAACTTGCTGGGAAAATTTCCCCATTTTATTGTTTTGAACATTTTGGAAAAATATATATATCTGTGACTGTGAATGAATGAGATTTGGGTTTTTGAGAAATGACAGAAAATGCTATTTTAGATTGTCAACAATATCTCCAAATTTACAAACTGGGTTTCTACAAAAAATTTTGGGTTTCTTCGTGACTTTGCATTATAAGTTTTATATAAAATTTGTAAAATTAAAGTTCTGGGTTTTTGAGAAATGACAGAAACTGTGTGGCTATTAAAACAAAATTTATTTATTTTATTAAATTTAAATTTTGATTTAAAAAATAAAAATAAAAAATATAATGTTTTAATGTTATTAAATTTTAATTAATATATGTTATTAGTTATTTATTATATATTAATTATTAATTAATGTATAGATTTAAATATATGTTAATTATGATCATTTTTATAATAATATATATTAATAAATATATATTAATTCTTGATTCCTAATTTGGAGTATAATTTCAAATGCATAATAATTATTGTTTAGTCATTTCTTTATTAATTTAGGTACGTATATACATAGAGAAGTATATGCTAATTCATACCTTTAGATCGTGTATTTGTTTAGTATATGCAAGGGAATTATATTTTTATGGGAGATTTTTGAATTAAAATATAATTATTATTTGGTGATGTTTAAAACTAATATATTATCCAAGGATATACTATTTTCAGATTTTAATATTATAGGTCATCTGGGAAATTTAGAAGTGGAATACTAAAGTTTAGGAGTAATTGGAAAATGAAATGTTTTATCATTGGATCTTTTTTTTAAAACTAAAATGAGATGCTATTAGAAATAACGGAAATTTAATAATGTACCGTTGGAAAAATTAGTAAGTTAATGATATCTCATTTGATAAAATAAATGGGTTAGCTTTACTCATCCTCAGCATTGGGAAATAGACAAATGGAAATATGACAAGTTTAATTTATTAGTATTCGCTTAGTTTAAAGTGATGGCAAGACCTTGTTATGTTTGTTTAGACTCTGTCATATGTCTGGTTGCTTGTGTTTGGTCATAGTCAGTCAAGTCTCTAGTTAGAGAACCGTAAAAAAAGAGACCTTTGTAATTGCTTTTGATGTGTTCAGTTGGATCATCTTCTATGAAGGAATCATTTATGTATTTATTGACCGAAGTGGTCGTTGTATAGTGGTTGTGTTCGCCTATAAGGCAAGATGTAAATGACATAAAACTTATGTAACCTTACTATATTAATTGCCAGAGGGGTCTTGCAGTTGAGCAGACCCAGAGATGTAGCCCTCTAGAGGTGAACTCCAAGATCATTTCTGTGTTATGTGATGCTTTTGTCTCTCTTGTTTCATTCTTAGTGCTAGTATGTATGGATGTATTTTGTAAGTGTGTAATGGGGATTAGATGAAGTTAAATTTAGAATGTAGGTATATAGTCCCCTTGTCAAACATGGTAATTATGATCATAAAAGATTGTAGATATGAATATGAAAATTATTTTGTTAATGTTAATGAAAAGAAGTAAGCATGGGAGGAAACTCACTAGGTTGCAATTAATGGATTAACTTGTCATAAAGCTTGTAATTTGAACGTAATGAATGGATATCAATTATGGAATTAACTTGTCATAATATCTAAATTGGAAATCTAATGGATGAAACCTCATTTGGTTACTTACTGTATTATCTTAATAAACGAACATCGTCATGTTAGCTATAATTCCCTAAATTGGATGAATTTATTTAATTGGTTACGTTTTATTCTAAAACAAATAATCCTCACCAAATTAGTTTATAAATTGGATAAACTTGAATTGGTTATCCACATTATATCCTTAATAAATGAACTTCATCATAAAAGCTATAATTGAACTAAAATGGAAGCACTCATTTAGTTGTTTATATCTTAACCATAGCAAATGTATTTCCTCATATTAACTTTATTTTAACTAAAATGAGTGAACTCATTAAGTTAGTTATATTTTAATCCTAATGGATGATCGTCACTATGTTACTTACATTTTTAATCCTTAACGAATGAATATAATCTTACTAACTATATTTTAATTAAAGGTATGAACTCATGTGGCTATATTACGTTTTCACCTTAATGAATGAACTTCATCTCTCAGTATTATTTTAACTTCAATGAATGAACTCTTTGGCTATTTACATTTTAACCATCTATAACTAAACTTTGATATATTAGTTACATTGTATCTAAAATGGATGGCTCGCCAAGTTAACCATACTTAAACCTTAATGGGTGAATTCTTAAGTTAACTATGTTTTAACTTCATTGAGTAAATATCCTCATGATAGCCTCATGTCCAATCATAATAGATGAACGTGTCCTAAATTATAAAATGTCAATTCTTCGAACATATTTTATCCATGTCTAAAGCATTAACTTGTAATTAAGATATCCAACTTAATTGGATCGAATGTCACGAGTTGAGTTAGGTGTAAGGTTACGTAATCATGTTGGGAAACTCCTTAGGTTTGTTTAGTCTTCCGTTGTGTTATCTAAGCTTTAGATAACTCCAAATTATCTTAATGTTGTGACTTATTATTAACACTCTTATTATTAAATCTTTAAAAAAAAATATTTACACTCCATTTGAGTCTTTTTTAACTTAGACCCTTTGGGGTTTCCTGGCGGGGCATTACAAAATTCAAGATCTTTAAAGCAAAGGTTGAAACATAAACTGGATTGAAAATCAAATGTCTAAGATCAGATCTGTTGGTATTTTGGTATGGTTTTGTCATTGATGTCAACACCTGCTAAATACACCTACTTTGGAGATCTAGCAACATTCACCAACAAACAGTAAACTATGCAAACAGTTACCGGTATATGGTTAACCGACAGGATATAATGTTCACTGGTACCTGCATTGACATGGAAGACACATGGTAACGTCGAAGACATCATGTGGACACTTTACTTTGAAGTAATAATCATTGGTATATTCTCATTTGCATATTTGCTTTTACCAGCAAATAGGTCCAGGTTATCTAGGGTTACACTGGCAGGTTTATCTTTTCCAAATCAGCATGGCACACTATGGAGATGATTTATTATTGTTGTAAATGCATTAAGCCGACATGTTCAATCAGTTATTGCATTGGATATTGTATTGTTTGTAAAATGTTTTTATTGTAATATCTTGTAGAGCCGACCTACTAAAATTGGTCTTAGGGTATGGTATAAATGTAAGATCTTATTTATAAGATCAAGTGTGGAATGCGAAAAAGATATAAGGAAAGGTATATGCGAGATCAAGCAGGGATATACACGAAGACATCATTTCAAGGTGAAGTTAGGTTTTTGTAGAAGCATATCAGCATTACACCGGTACTGAATCCAGCATATGAAGATGTTAGTTTGTGCAGTACATTCTCATTGGATTTAACCATCCAACTGTAGTCGATGTGACTCTCATTTGTGATTTAGCAGTGAGCTCTAGGTTGTTGGCCTTTCTGCATGTGCAGACCCCTCTTTGTACATTTACTATCTGAAGTAGTATCATCTGATTGTGGGTAAGATTTCCCACCATGGTTTTTCCCCTTACAGGGTTTCCACATACAAATATTGGTGCCATGTGTTGTGGATGACTTTGTGCTTATGTTTCATGCATTAATTCTTACCGGTATAGCAATTTTCTGTTAACATTGTCCACCAACATACTTAACTAATTTACCGATATTAAGCATTAAGTTGGTTAATAAGTTTTTGGTTTGAATTTATTAGACAACTGATTAACCCCCCCCCCCCCCCCCCCCTCTCAGTTGCCTCTAGGACCTACAATTGGTATCAGAGCCTAGTCCTCATTTTGCAAAAGTTTAACAACTTGAGGAGATCCAATGTCTAGTAATTATTTCAGAAAGCATAGTCCTAAACTTGATGGAACCAACTATGGGATATGGAAAATTAGAATGGAGACACATCTGAGTTGCATTGGTAAAGACATCTAAGAAGTTACTAAGAATAGTTATACTGCTGCCGTAGCTGGTTAGACTGCTCCCATTACTTTAGCCAAAGATGAAGAAAATGATTGCAAAGCAAAAGAAGCACTTTTCAGTGCATTATCAGATCAACAAATCATGGGATTATCAGATAGATCCACTGCAAAAGCTATTTGGGATCATTTGGAAACACTAAATGAAGGGGATTCCACAGTCAAAATTGGAAAACTTGAAATCTTCTGAGTCAGGTATGAACATCTGAAAAATGGAAGAAGATGAAAGGATTTATGCTTTTATGGAAAGAGTAAATGAAATTGTTTTGGGTATCAAATGTTGTGGAGGAACCTTGAGTGAAGATAAGATTGTTTCAAAAATCTTAAGAGGTTTACCACCAGCATACAAAATGAAGGTTACTGCTATAAATGAGTTGAGAACAATGCCTAATACATCAGTAACTAGGGATACATTGATTGGGAAACTTTCAGCTTTTGAAATTGAGGAATTTGGTCATGTTGCTACTATAAAAACTGATTTGGCCTTCAAAGCATCAACATCATCTACTCCATCCTTCGGCAAATCAGACTGGAGAGCCTTTTATGCAAGAGAACTTGAAGAAACCAGGAAGGAGAATGAAGAGCTTGAAGAACTTGAAGCACTATTTGCAAGAAAAATGCCAAAAGGTCCAATTGGAAGTAAGTATGAAGGTAAAGCACCCTTTAAATGTTTCAACTACAATAAGATTGGTCATATGGCTTCAAGATGCTAGACTAAGAGAAGAAGCTAGAAGGACATACAAACCTAATCCTAAATATCAAAGATACAGATTTAAGAAAAACAAAGATAAATCTTGTTACATTGTTGATGAAGGTGTGACTGATGATTCTGATGAGGATCCAATAGACAACAGATGGGTCTTTGTTGCTATAACAGAAGATCAACCGGTACCTATTGCTCAACCAGTAGAACAAGCCCTAGTAGCTAAAGTTGAATCCAAGGATGAATGGATTATTGACTCAGGATGCTCACATCACATGACTGGACACAAAGGTAAATTCTTGAACTTTCAAGAATACAATGGAGGTTTAGTAAGATTCGGAGATGACAAAGCCTGTTCAATCAAAGGTAAGAGTTCAATATCTCTTGATGGTAAACATAACACTGACAATGTCTACTATGTTGAAGGACTAAAACACAATCTTTTAAGTGTTGGTCAATTAGTTGAGAAAGGTTTTCAGTTACAATTTAAAAATGGAAAATGCAAAATCATGAGTAGAACTGGTTTGGAAATTGCAACCAGTAATCAGACTAGAGGTAATATCTTTCATTTGAATAACAGTGAAAAGGCATGCTTAATTGCACATATAGATGAAAGTTGGTTATGGCATAAAAGACTATGTCATGTAAATTTTGATTGCATGATAAAAATCAGTACTTCTAAGGCAGTTAGAGATCTACCTAAAATTGTGAAACCTCATAATACAATTTGTAAGGAATGTCAATATGGAAAACAAGTTAGAGCTAGTTTCAAAAGTATTCCAGAAAAATTGAATAATGCTCTTGATTTAATTCACACTGATTTATGTGGTCTAGCTAGAACTAAAAGCTTACAAGGTGATAGATATTTCATGCTAATTATTGATGATTATTCTAGAATGTGCTGGGTTACTTTTCTCAGAGAAAAATCATAAGCACTTGGGAAGTTCAAGCAATTCAAAGCAATGGTTGAAAATGAAACTGGTAAGAAAATTAAATGTTTAAGATCAGATCAAGGAGGGGGATTCACATCTAGAGATTTTATTACATTTTGTGAAGTAAATGGAATCAAAAGACAGTTATCAGCACCTCGGACACCACAACAGAATGGAGTTGTTGAAAGGAAAAACAGAACTATTTTGGATGCAGCAAGAAGTATGTTATCTGAAGCAAATCTACCACATGTGTACTAGAGAGAGGCAGTAAGCACTGCTGTCTATACATTCAACAAAGTTCACATCAAAGGTGAAACCAATAAGACCCCTCATGAACTATGGTTTGGTAATACTCCTACTCTTAAGTATTTTAGAATTTTTGGAAGTAAATGTTATATTAGAAGAGATGAGTATATTGGTAAGTTTGATCCTAAAAGTGATGAAGGAATATTTCTTGGTTATTCATCTAAGATTGATGAACAATTCAAAGGAACTTCAAGGTATATAGACTCTGAACCAATAACAGAAATTATGACAAATGAACCAACAGTAAATCCACCAGTATAGAATGATGATCCAGTTACTCCAGTATCATCAGAGGATTCCACAATAATTGAAGAACAACAACAGACTAAGACACCCCGGTATGTAAGACTAAATCATTCTGAAGATCAGATAATTGGAAGCAAATTTAATGGAGTCATGACAAGAGGAAGATTAGCGAATGAAGAGGTATGTCTTATTTCTCAAATTGAACCATTATCTATCAATGAGGCATGTGA